>NC_040905.2:50868505-51168505 GCF_004126475.2 Phyllostomus discolor
TCAGAAACGTTCATAGCTCATATAAGTAATTCATCTAACACTTCTTTAGTATCTACTATATTCCAGAAACTGTGTTAAGTCTTCTGGATTCAAAGTTCAAAGACATGGACCCCGACTTCAAGGAGTCCCCTCCACAACAAAGGAAATAGGAAGTGATTAAACACAGAATCACATAAGCTATGACAGAGTATGTACAAAGTACAGTAGAGCAGATACTTGTATTTGCACCTACATTTTCACTGAATAATGTTTAATTTTCTCTAATTAACAATGCTGTAGACAGCATATACAGCAATAGTTTAATGAATTCCAAAGGTGTTCAATTTTCCTTCTTAACTCTTTACTGATGATTGCTTCATGTTAAAAATAGAGAACTTTATCTTTCATATTTTTTAAAGCAGGTTTAAACACAAACTGTTTTTCTTTAAATTTGCTGCATTTGTATTAGCATCTTCTCATGCTGAGGAAGATAACTGCAGGTAACACTAAGTGGATGTTTATTTTCATACGAGAAAACAAAAAAAATAACGTTTCAACCCTTACTGAAAAACATTCTAAAATATACCCATTCTTCTCCAGTTTGTATGGATGGTCACTGTCCAATTACAGATGTCTTTGATGGCTAAGGATTTTCCAAGTCCTAAGGAGTCAGCTGAATACTAGTGATCCAGGCATGGTCCTTTAAATACTGAAGGAAGAGTATATTCTGTTGATCTTTACCCCTAGGTGAGGATAGCTGGGAGAGGCAAGGGCTACAAGTCAACTTAAAGACAATTAACTTTACCCTTGCCTGGTGTAGCTCAGTGGATTGAGTGTTGCAGGTTCTATTCCCAGCCAGGGTACATGCCTGGGTTGCAGGCCATAACCCCCAGCAACCGCACATTGATGTTTCTCTCTTTCTCCAGAAGAGAAACAATTTTATTGTAAATTGCTTTTATTTTTTATGAAAAAATAACATGTGAGATAACTGACGCATTTTAAGTCTAAGTGAAAGGGTGATGACGAATAGTCTGTTTTTTTTTTTTTTTTAAAGATTTTATTTATTTATTTTTAGAGAGGGAAGGGAGGAAGATAGAGAGAGAGAAACATCAATGTGCAGTTGCTAGGGGTTATGGCCTGCAACCCAGGAATGTACCCTGGCTGGGAATCGAACCTGGGACACTTTGGTTCCCAGCCCGCGCTCAATCTACTGAGCTACGCCAGCCAGGGCGAATAGTCTGTTCTAAGAGCAGAGCTGCACAGGAGTGTAAAAAGTAAGCATGAAATAGTGAAATGACTTTAACAGTTTTCATCACCCTCTTTGTTTACTTACATCGATAAGAACTGGAAAGCTGTATTTGCAAAGGCTAAAACACAAAGCAGATAATCTCTCAATGGATAATTGAGTTGACACTCACCATTTTCTGGAAGTTTAAAATTCAATGAGAAAAGAATAAGTAGAATAAATAAGTTGAAAAAGAAGCAATTACATAATCACAAATAGTAGCAATTTTCAACCAGTGTGCCCCGAGAATTTACAAAACATGCAACACCTGACTATTTAGTCAGGGGAATTGACCTCTTTTCCCTTAGATTGTCAAAGAAAAAATATACCTATTTTTTGTCAGATTGGCAAAAATATATTTTTTGGTGTGCTGCAGAATTTTAGTAGTTAGTTTATTTGTGCCATGAGATATAAAAGGTTGGAAATCACTACTCTGGTACAACAAACACCCAGCTAAATGCATTTTCATGGACTTTACAAAATAGTCACAATAGTATGAGACCTGAAATCTGCCAGTTACTAATCAAGTTTGGATGAAAACCACAGAAACTATTAAGACTACTAGTTGATGGAATGGTTAGTCCCTAAGTGATTTAATTCTTTTAGATTGGGCTTGAGAATCACAGAATCTAAAAATATTCCTAAATGTCTTAACTTCTGGAGAATTCTTCCAACTCAGGCAACAAGCAAACAATAGAATTTTCTAATAGATTATGAGATCACAGATACGATGCTTTGGTTTCCTGTGTCATTTCATCAATGTCATTGTGAGGAAGCAAATACCTTAGTACAAATGAAATAAAATATTGTCAAGGTTCACTGATGAAAAAAGGACAACTGGCCCAACAGCATCTGACTCTGTGCCCATCAATACCACTCTCTCCTTTGGGGTTTCATATAGTCCCTGCACTGCACCTCTACACCGGTCATCAGGACGCCCCGACCCTCGTTTGAAGTTATGGTCTAAACGCAGAAAAAAATCCCCACTTTTCAGGGTTGCTGCCACATTCAAGCAATACTTCAGCTAACATTTACTATACAGACACTGTATGCCAAGTTCTGTATTATTTATTGCTTTCAGGAAGATTTTACCATTATTAGTAGAAAACAAAAGGGAAATGAACAAAAATAATATGAAATATCCTGCCTTACATTAATAATTAATCATTAAGATCTTACTAGACTTAGCAGGTATCCATGGCATGAAGGGCTTATCAGAAATGTAGCTAACATAACTACACTACAGCCCGCAAAAGCTGAAATGTAACTTGACAGCCACAGTGTGAGTTCTGTGCTTGCCACCTGAAGGTCAGTCTCCCTACTCTCTTCGCCCTGGTTTCATTCTCTCTATACCAAGGTCAAGAGAATAATTCTAACCCTGCCACTTAATTCTCATTTCTGGACTAGAAGACCTCCCTTTCTTCTATGTAGCAACTACAACCTTCTTTCACAAGAATGGCACACCCCACTGAAGAGAGGCAGCGGAGAAATGAGAGGAGGAAGGATTAGGCAGCAGGGCAGAGACAAAGGGCTTCCGTCCATCGTTGGCAAACCCTTTTAAACATTAAAAGTCAGAAGAGGCTCGATAATAGTTATGGAATTGAGGCAGAGTCTGTATATTATTCCTGAAGTAGTAATCATCTTAACTCTTCTGGAAACATTCAGGTAACAGCCCGCAAATAGATAGCCTAAGATTATTGTAATAGAAGAACAACTCTAGGCACTAGTTACATTGAACAGGTATTTTATTTCTTGAAACCTTTGTTTCCTCACCATATAATGTTACTAAGATGTACTTCATATGGTTGTTACAAGTGTAAAATATACCATGTAAGTGAAGGAACTGGCATAGTGTGCTACATGGTAGGGGTACACAGTACGTCTCTTCCTTTAAGTCCCGTAAAAATTCAAACATCACAGAATGAACACTTTGACACACCTCTCTTTTGGTGTACATATACAACTACAATATTCTATTTTCTTTTAAATGTTTGGCTCAAATGAATCCTTCTCTGATGCCTGTAACAAAAGTGCTTTCCACCTTTGAAACCTCCTAATACTTTGCTAGTATCTCTCTGATAACACTGTAATTATTTGTATTCATATTTTATCTCTTCTATGTGAAAAAATCAACTTAAAGCCAGAAACTCATTTTTCTTTATGTCTGCGAATTAAAGAAGTTTTTCAAAATAAATTAAAACAAATCTATTTTAATGCTCATCCACTTAGAAAAAATGGTGGAAAATAACAGAAATAATACAAAGAAGCTTCTATACAAGTTACAAATGAGCAGTTAGCACCTTGAGATTACAAAATTCATTCCAAACTGTTATACATTGCTATAGATGTGCACATGCATGTAATATATATACACACATGTGGAATGTATGCACATGCATGTGATGTGTGTGCGTGTGTGTGTACAGTGTGTATATATGTGGTGTGTGTGTGTGTGTGTGTCCCTTGAGAAGATTCTTGGGTTTTCTGGAACAGGAAAGATTCATAATAAGCAGTTAATATAATGATAAGAATGTGGTTGATTATTGCTTATAGTAAAGTATGAAGGTTCATTCCCCTCAACTCCATTTTCCTTTAACCTGCAGTCCCCATTAAAACACAGAGTAGCTCTACTCTGTGTTCGGATTGTGATTATACCAATTATATGTGCACGGATACAAAATAAAAGTCTACGAAAACTGAGGGAATGAGTAGCTCTGGTAGTCCTTGTTTTCCAAATGGAAGAACATTAATCCTAGAGCAGGTATTATTTCTACTTTAACTAGTTCTTATTTAAACTCTCTAAGGCTCATTTCTCTGCCACTTTAAACATAACATCAAGAATATATATAATGCTCTTCTTGACTACTCAGCATCACCATTATTTATGAGCATCAATTATTGAGCTACAACTCAGAGATACTTGCTATAGATACCACACTCATGACAGGGAAGTATTCTGTATAGACCACTGAACTGTATGAGTACATGGTATGTGTCATTGGCATGGCACAGAAAAGGTACTATATTGAGGGACTTTATACGAGGAGGGACCCCAAAAAACAGTTATCTTGTAGTACAGTTTGCAGAGGTGGAGTTGTGGGAAGGGGATACCAAGGGGAGGAGTGGTTAGAAATATTTAACAAGCAAGATCAGGTATGAGCCCTGGCTGGGTGCATTCCCGTTCAGGGCACATAGCTAGGTTGCAGGTCAATTCCCTAGTCCGGGAACATACAGGAGATAACCTATTGATGTTTCTCAACGCCTGCCTCTCTGCCTCTCTCTCTCTCTCTCTCTCTCTCTCTCTCTCTCTCTCTTTCTCAAATCAATAAACATATCCTTGGGTGAAGACTTTTGAAAATGATAGGAAGATTAGGGATGAGTTGATCACTGCTGATATTGGACAATGGATACATAGGGTTTTGCATATTATTCACTCTACATTTACATATATTTGAAGCTTTCTATCATAAAAGGCAGTTTAGAGTGTTCAGTGGAAAAAATAGATCTATAGCAGAATACCACTTATATAAATTAAAAACACATACATGCATAAAACACCACCACATCACCATATTTTTAATGGTACAGACATATGGGTATCTATGGAGGAAGAAAAATAAAAATTAAAATTGTGGATAAATGAGAACAATTTTAAATAACACAAGAGTGGAGCCCTGTACTTGCCAAAGTTGATAGTGTGCTATTATCTGAGGAGTTTAATTCAATTTTTTCACATTGGATTAAGAAAGAAAACCTTAAAAAATACAAAGTGCTCTAAGATCACAGAGGAGGGGTAACTATAATAAATTTGACTTGGGAGGCAGCAATATTCCTGCCCCACCCTGAATCAGAATCTCTGAGTCTGGGAAAAAGGTACTACTGTTCAATTCCCATCTCACAGAGGTGAAACTGAAGGCCAGTAAGTGAAGCAGCATTCCATGCTCGTAAGCCCACAATAGAGAAGGTGCGATTCAAGCCAGGGCCAGAACTACCACTCTCACTCGCTGTGCTACCAATGCTACACTATTCTGTAATAATCTAAAACCTGCACACTGCTACCAAATGAACCTCCTAGAATACTACTTTACCCCACAATGCCACGGTCCTTGTCAACCACAGAAAAAAGTAAATTCTGTATAGATTATATACCCAATCATCCTCATCCACATTTTCAACAAATATCCTACTTTTCTCCAATATAAATCCTTGCTTCTAGTCACACTAGTCCTCGTTTCCGGATACCCACAACATCTCAAAGTCTGTAAGCACTTTCTCCAAAGTGAAATACCTCTACTCTCCTTGATACTGATTTGTATCCCATGTATCCTGCAATCTCCAGTATTCTACCCTTTCACGGCATTAACTAAAATCCCACAGCTGCCCTGAGCGATGTGTCTCAGTTGGTTGGGCGTCATCCCTCAAAGTGAAAGACTCGGTTCAGTTCCCAATCAGAGCACATTTCTGGGTTCCAGGTTTGGTCCTTGGGACAGGCAACCAACTGATGTACCTATTTCACATCTATGTTTCTCCCCCTCTGTTTCTCCTTCCCTTCCCCTTCTCTAAAAACAAATAAATAAAATCTAAAAAAATTTTTTTCAAAGTCTCAGAGCTACTCCCAAGAAGCGTCCCTGATGACTTCAGCACACACCTGTTCCTTCTCTAATTTCTTTTGCACTTACTCACTATGCCATTCAATTAGCACCTATTACAGTAACACCTCATTTATCCAGCATCATTGGGAGAGGAAAGTGTTCATCAGAACAAATTTTCCAGACAACTTAAGCATTAATTTAGGAAGCAACTAAGGAGAGTGAAATTAATTTAGGAAGCAGCAACTTAGAGTATTGCTGACTTTAGTTACAAACGGCCATAGTATCAAATCTCAGCTCCTCCATTTACTAGCTAAGTGACTTTGGCAAGTTGTTAACTGTTTGTTGCATCATCTATACAGCGAGGAGAGACTGCTGACTTCACAAAGTTGTTGTGGGTACTAAAGAAAACACATGCAAAGAATATGGTACAATGTTCTTTAAATCATAGCCAAAACAGTACTCCAAGTACTGTTACACACGGAAACAAAATCATTTTTATGGATATATTCATCAAATGTACTATATAGTTTGAGATTTTTCACAGGGGACAGTGAATGTACATTAATCATTTCTTGATATTTCGTTCGATTCCCAGTCAGGGCAAATGCCTGCACTGCAGGCCAGGTCCCCAGTAGGTGGGGTGCAAGAGACAACCACACACTGATGTTTCACTCCCTCTCTTCCTCCTTCCCTCCCCTCTCTCTAAAAATAAATAAATAAAATTTTTTAAAAAGACTAAAATGCATAGGAATAAATTTCACCAAAGAAGTGAAAAGCCTGTTGAAAACTGTAAGACACTGATGAAAAAACTGAATAGAAACAAATATATGGAGAGATATGCCATGCTTATAGATTGGGCGAATTAATATTGTTAAAATGCTTATAGATTGGATGAATTAATATTGTTAAAATGTCCTACTGTCCAAAGTAATCTAGAGATTCTATGTAATTACCAAAATTCCAATGGTCTTTTTCACAGAAATTTTTTAAAAGTCCTAAAATGTGTTTGAAACCACAAAGACATCAAAGAGCCGAAGCAATCTTAAGAAAAGACAAAGCTGATGACATCACCTGTCCTGATTTCAACCTGCATTACAAAGCCATAGTAATCAAAACAGTATGGTATTGGCAAATAGACACGTAGACCACAGAAGAGAATAGACACCGCAGAAATAAACACATGCACATACAGTCAATTAATTTACAATAAAGGAGGCCAGGAATGTACAATGGGGGAAGGATAGTGTCTTCAGTAAATGGTGTTGGGAAAACTGGATAGCCACACACCAAAGAATGAAACTGGACCTCTATCTTACACCATACATAAAAATCAACTCAAAATGGATGAAAGCTTGAATGTAAGACCTGAAACCATAAAACGTACAGGAGAAAACATAAGTGGTTAGCTCCTTAACATCAGTGTTGGAGATCATTTTTTTGACAATAAAAGAAAAAGCGAAAAAAGCAAAAATAAACAAGTGGGACTACAACACACCAAAAAGCTTTTGCACAGCAAAGGAAACAATCAAAAGAGTGAAGAGACAAACTGAAGAATAAGAGGAAATAGTTCCAAGCCAAATATCTTAGGGTTAACTTCTAGAATATATAGGAAACACCTACAACCCAATAGTAAAACAAGCAAACAGATTAAAGAATGGCAAAGGCCTTGAATAGACATTTTTCCAAAGGAGACATCAAACGGTTAAGGGGTACATACAGAGATGCTCAAAATCACCAATACTCAGGAAAATGTAAATCGAAATCACAATGAAATATCACATCATGCATGTTACAACGGCTATCATCAAAAAGAGAAGAGATAGAGAACATCTGAGATATTGCTTCCTGGATATTGTCATTAGTTTGGCTCAAATAAACTCTCATAAAAATTCCCTTTTAAAAAAGATGAGATAAGATAAAGTGTTGGCGAAGATGCAGAGAAAATGGAATCCTTGTGCATTGTTGATAGGAATGTAAATTGGTGTGGCTACTATGAAAAATAGTATGAAAGGTCTTCACAAAGTTAAAAATTGATTAAATTTTAAGACTTTTAATAAACATGTAATTGTAAAAAAAATTAGCCCTGGCTGGCGTAGCTCAGTATTGAGCTCGGGCTGGGAACCAAAGTGTCCCAGGTTCGATTCCCAGCCAGGATACATGCCTGGGTTGCAGGCCATGACCCCCAGCAACCGCACATTGATGTTTCTCTCTCTCTCTCTCTCTCTCTCTCTCTCTCTCTCTCCCTCCCTTCCCTCTCTAAAAATAAATAAAATCTTTAAAAAAAATAAAAATAGAACCCATGATCTAAAAATCCTACTTCTGAGTACTACTGTATCCAAAGAAAATAAAAAACAAGATCTTAAAAAGATATCTGCACTTCAAAATTCACTATAGTGTTAATCACAAGAGCCAACATATAAAAATAACCTACCTGTCCATCAGTGAGTGAATAAAGTTATGACATCTAAACAGTGGAATATTAGTCAGCCATGAGAAGGGTCATTCTGCAACTTGCAATAACATGGATGGATGAACCTTGAGGGCATTGTGGTAAGTAAAAAAAAGTCAGAGACACAAAGACAAATCTCACATGTGGAATCTAAATTTTTTTTTAAATCAAACATCTAGAAAACAGACTGGTGGTTGCCAGAGGTGGGGTGTGGAAGAGGGAGTTCATGCTAAGTAGGTGAAGGCAGTCAAAAAGTACAAAACTTCCAGTTATTACATGAATAAGTTATAAAAAATCTAATCTACATCATAGTGATTATAGTTAATAATACTGCATTATTGTGCATACTTGAAAGTTACTAAGAGAGTAGATCTTAAATGTTCTCACCATAAAAAACTGTAATTGTGTGCCCTGGCTAGTGTGGCTCAGTGGACTGAATGCCAGCCTGCAAACGAAAGGGTCACTGGTTCAATTCCCAGTCAGGGCACATGACTGGGTTGTGAGCCAGGTTCCCAGTACAGAGTGTGCAAGAGACAACCACACATCGATGTTTCTCTCCCTGACTCTCTCTCCATTTCCCTCTCTAAAAATAAATACATAAAATCTTTTTAAAAATTGTAATTATGTGAAGTGATACAGGTATTGGCTAACGCTATGTGGTAATCTTTTTTGCAATGTGTAAGCACATAAAATCAACACATTGTACACCTTAAACTTACACATTATGTGTCATTTATATCTCAGCAAAGCTGGAGGAGAAACTCTTTTACTAATACTGCGATAACAATACACGTAAACATAAATATAAATAAATATTTATTAAGGGCCAATTGTGTGCAAAGTGACTAAGAATTCAATAGCGAATGATACAAACATGGTCTCTGCAGTCGTGAAATTTAGACTCCACTGGTCATTAAATATTTTCAAGGTGTGTTATAGAATAGAGAATCAGGCAAGGACCAGGCAACAAAAGGCTCTGCAGGCCACGATAAGGAGTATGAGTTTTATTCTAAATGTGCTTAGCATAACATAACATAAATGCATCAAATATTTCAGGAACTACAGGCTTTTTTCTCATTCTTTTTTTGGAGTTAATATTGGCTAATTTGACTTACAGCTTTCAAACTAAAACAAAAGCAGCAAGAACAGTGATACAGAGCAACGATTTTCAAAGTTTATTGAAAAAAAGTTGCACTTTCTTAAAAAAATGAATCATTTCTTTTACCCCACTATATAAAAATGTTAATAGTGGAGCTACTCTAAGATGGGCTCATTTAAAACTACTCCTCATCCCACATTGTCACCTCCTTCAGTTCTTTCTGGAAAAGAGTTAGAAAACGTGCATACAGATTTAAGAACATTCGCCTAGGAATCAGAATATTCCAGGCCTAGTCTTGACTCTAACTTCACAGCAAAGTCACCTTGTACAAGCCATTTAACGTCTTCAGTCTCAACCTCCCCATTATTAAAACGGAGATATTACCAGACATGCTCACCACACACAATAGAAGTGTGGATCAAAATTAATAATGTTCATGGGGGAGGATATTCACCAACCAGATTATAAACTAGACACTATATCTTTTATTGCTTTTTAATAAATAAACTGTTCACTTGATTGATGCCAAAATCATATTGAAATATTAATGCCCCCAAGCATGGATTAACATTTATAAACAGCCAAGTCAATTTACAAATTGGTAGGTGTAGCACTGAGGTCCTGTGGAATGCAATAGCCAATTGCAAAGAATAACTAAATTTAGTGCTTAATGGAAAATGAAGTTTATCTTTTAATTACTTATTGAGTTAAAAAGTTAATGAGTTAAAAGAGTAAATAATATATTCCTCTAGATTTCTTAATGCTTTCAACATGTTAAACTTACTTTTTATAAATGACTGAATTAGGTTATTTTGTCCTTAAATAGTTCACCTGAACTAGACTATCTTCAAATAGGTTGGATTCTTTCTTTTAAAAAACTGAAAAATTAAAAAAAAAAACAAATCAGTTAGACAATATAAAATACTAAGTCTCCAGTATATATACCGGAAGTTGCTGAATGGAGTAGATAAGAAAACATGAATGAATGAATAAATGAATTAATGTGAATAAAACAGAAAGACCTGGTGTGAACCAAAGATGCTACTGTGCCATAAACTTAGGGTTATCTTTAACTTATGGAATGATGGATGGGTGGATGGATGGATGGATAAGTAGATAGATAAGTAGGTAGACTAAATCTCATAATGTAAAAGACCTAATTCCAAATGATGAGCCTGGTATTATCAATCTCACTTTTAATCTAAAAGATAAAATAAATGGTAATACTTTTAGAAAATATAGGTGTATAAAATACATACTGACAGATATGGGGGAAAAAAATAACAGAAAAAACACTGGCTTTTTCCAGTGACAGGTGGTTTTTTTTCTAATTGAATGAGAGGTTGCATTTACATCCTGTTACATGAAAAGGCATCACAAATAACTTGGAATCACCAACATTTGTAATTATGTTAAACATACACATTTTATTCTACTTTTATAACAGATGTTTATTCTCATTATCAAAAAGCAGCTACAGAATAACTGTATTTTTAAAAGAAATTTTAGAAATTTCATTTTAAATTTCAGAAGTTTCATTTTGGATTACAAAATGAACATTTTAGCTCTTGTTATTCTTTATTAAAATTATATTTAATAAGGAAACAAAAATCAAACCACTCCTAGAATTTTTATTGTGGTAAAAGAAATTTACCATCTTAATCATTTTTAAGTGTATAGTTCAGTAGTGTTAAGTATATTCACATTGTGATGAAACAAACCTCTGCAACTTTTTCACATGGCAAACGTGAAACCCTATACCTATTATAAAATAAATGTTCAATGGGTTCAAATACAGATTCTTACAGATATTAAAAAGTATGACCATACATTTCTAACCACTTTTATCTCAGAGTCTTTGTTTATAAAACAGAATATAACAGCTACTTCACTGGGACTGCAAGATAATGAATGAAGTCATTAGTTTAACATCCTATGTTCCTTAGGCCATTCAAACATGTTAATAGTTTATTAAGAAAGTATACATTAACCCTTTATCTTTTTTAGATTGCCATAGGTTTAAAGAGTAATAACTAATATTTTCATAGAGAACTATGAAAAGAAGTAATCATGAAACAGTCCCTGTGATTGCCAAATCAAATGAATCTTTGGCAATATCCTATGGAAAAGTATCTTTACTTATGCCAAGTAAAGGAGAAAGATTTCCTGGCTGCCTTATTAAGCTTCAGGCAAAAATGCTTATCCATTTCAAGTATTCCAGTAACCATTCCAGTAAAGAACCTTAAAAAATAGAAAGTCAATTACCTTAACCAAATAGAGTTCAATAACATGATTTTTTTTTCAATTTCAGGTTTCAACACATTTATCGAAGAGATCATCATCCAAGTTAGAAGATGCCCTTTTCCTTTCCCTTAAGAACAATGAACCATTTCTTTGTAGATAACTTGGTAGGGGTAATACCCAAAACTTGGCTTCTCCCTGTTGGTTCTGTATAACTTGGGAGGGTGATCAGATAAAACTCAAATGGAATTTTCTTATAATGTAACATTAATTTAAATGGAAAAATAAACAGGTCTACCTTCAGTTATCATATTTGCTGTTTTAACTCTTTAGTGCATTGGAGCATTATATTTCAAAACCTTAAAATTATCTTCTAAAAGTGGTCTCTGACATGATATCTCATGTCAAATTAAGGTTATCTCTGATATTATCCACTTATGTAAATTAGAAAATCTTAAAAGTAAACCTTAAAATGCTACATCAAAAGTAGAAACACATAATCAGAATCATAATATAAATTTATTTCAAAAACTAAAATATGCAAAATTGAATGGCACATGATATTAACCATCTGGCTCTTCACTTTTTTCTTAATTCTTTTTTCTCACTTTCTAAATATGAAAACTATAATTCCTTTTTCTTCAAAGTAAAGTAGTAATCCATGAGCCATAGTATGTATTAAATACTTCAACATACATACATATTAAAAATTACTGAACTTTATGAAACAAAGTAATAACAATGTTACAGCCTGAAATCCAACACACGCAATAAATAGTAACACCAAAGTACTCTGTAAACTTATTCTTAGCATCTAGTAAATAATGCTTTTAAGGTTTTAAACACAGTAGTTTCATTTTTGTATGTTCAATTTCCCACTGAAACTCCAGCAAGATGAAATGGAATCCATCAAACTTAATTTTTTTTAGCTAAACTCTGAATTACCAGAAGAAATGATAATTTGCTTGTTTTTCCTGTTCTTCTGCTTTTTATAAGAATTTCCCTTTTCACAGGTACAATAAATTACATATGCAAATAAATAAAAGGAAAACAAGCAATCTGAATGCTGTTTTTATATGGATTATAAAGCTTTTTGTACACCCTGGTTACTTTGAGTGGTTTGTAGAGAAGAAACTCTAACTACGGGTAAAATTAAGTTTTGTTCAGATACACCTATCACTAAAATAGAGTATTTAATGCCCTTCTTAGTAAATATAAAAAAGATACCCTATCTCCTCGGCTGTTTTATTAGCCTGGTGCATTGCTGGATAAGTGATCTCCTGTCATTTTAGAGTAGAAAACAGCGCATTCAAGACTTATTCAATTCCTAAGTAATTCTTTCATCACTCAATTATAAGATGCTCCAACTTGGATAATTTCAAAAGATTTCAATGGGTGAAATATTCTAGTAGACTTGTAAATATTGTAGCCTTCATTGTCAGGCAAAATAAATATGCCCAGAATCTCCCAATCATAGATACAGGTCTCATTAAGTTCATTTAATTGTCAGTCAGCAAGATAAAATACTATCAGTTATGAACAGAAAAAAACAAAAAACAAAAAACAACGATCTCAGGATTTCAATGATGGAAAAACACAACCTGAGAGCCAGCCAGGGAAGATACAAGTCATATACAAGTCATATAGCAGCAAACACATACAGTGGGAATAGAGAGGGCTCCCATGACTTTCTTTTTCTTATTTTTAAATTTTTAAAAATCTATTGATTTTAGAGAGAGGAAAGGAGAGAGAAAGAGATCAATTTGTACTTCCACTTATTTATGCATTCATTGGTTGATTCCTGTATGTACCCTGATTGTGGATCTAACCCACAGCCTTGTCATATGGGGACAATGCTCCAACCAACGGACCCACCTCCTAACTTCCAACATCAGAAAAAATGAGTGTCCCTTAGTCAGAGTAAATTATGGTTGTAGGGATTCCCATCAATACATCAACAGCTAGAAGAAAAGGGTCAGAAACCCCCATTACAGCCACACAGGTGGAAACTCATTAGACTTAAAACTGAAATACTCTCACTGATAAGCTCTATATTTCACGTAGTATAAATTTATTGTAATCTACCTTAGGTTAATATCGAACAGGCCCAAGAATTGTCCTTTATAGCCCTCCAGCGTGCTGACAGATCATATCTGTTAGGAAATCTAAGAAATTATTAACCCTAGATTTCACTGATTCCTTTTTTTTTCTTTTTAAGATTTTACTTATTTATTTTAAGAGAGAGGGGAAGGGAGGGAGAGAGAGAAAGAAACATTAATCATTTGCCTCTCGCATGTCCCCAGCTGAAGACCTGGCCTGCAACCCAGGTATGTGCCCTGACTAGGAATGAAACCTGTGTCCTTTCGGTCTGCAGGACGACTCTCAACCCACTGAGCCACACCAGTCAGAGCTCATTTTTCTCTTTCCACATTAACTCACCTTGATCAGGCCAAATGTCACAATTAGACAGCACTTGCCTGTAGCAATATAATTTAGGAAACTGGAAGATCTCTCATGAGCCTGTCATGGTGGCTATTTTTGTCTGAGTAGGACCCTGAACACTAAATAGTACTTATTTCTACTTGTTAAATTTCCATGCATTTAAAATATATGAAACTATTCTCTGCCCTGTAAAAACAAAGGGAGTCTGAAATTTTTTTTATTTTTATTTATTTTTTATTGTTGTTCAATTACAGTTGTCCCCATTTCCCCCATTAAAAATTTTAAAACATCATCAGTATTGCAATTATCTGTAAAAAAAATCTAATGTAACCACAATGCCATCAGAAATGCACACTGTGTATCACCAATACCTACAGTAAATGAACAGAAGGATGACATTAGAATTAACAGTTAAGATCCTTTATTTTATTTGGGTTCAGCTACTTAAATGAGTTGGTTGATGATATGAAAAAGTAATACCAGACTTGGAGGTGAGGCTCAGTTGGTTGGGCTTCATTTGGCAAAGTCTAAAGCCAATTCCTGGTCTCAGCACATGCCTGGGTTGTGGGCCAAGTCCCCAGTAGAGGGCATGCGAGAGGCAACCGCACATTGACGTTTCTCTCCCTCACTTCCTCCCTCCCTTCCCCTCTCTCTAAAAATAAATAAATAACATCTTTTTTAAAGTAATACCAATCTGTATCTATTTTTTATCTTTTATAATTTCTTAAATGCATCTATTTAAAAAGGCCATGTTTAATTTAGAGTATTACTTCCATATTAATAACTAAGAAAAATGTGATAGACAACATAACTGTACTGTATTTTTTCAGACTATAAGACATACTTTCCCCTGAAAATTTTGGGGGGGAAAGGGGTGTGTCTTATAGTCCAAATGTAGCTTACCTGACTCTCTGTGGTGGGGGCGACGGTAAAGCGGGGTCACAGGTTATTAAATATTTTACCACATTTTTTGCTTCAAAATTTTTTTTCCTATTTTCCTCCTCTAAAACCTAGGTGCATCTTATGGTCTGGTGAGTCTTATAGTCCTAAAAATATGGTATTTCTAAGCAATCTTTAATTATTTAAAGCAGGGGTTCCCAACCTCCACTACTACTGGTCTGAGCCTGTTAAGAACCCCCCACAGGGCAGGAGGTGGGCTTGAATGTAATGTGCTTGAATCATCGGATACCATCCGGCCCACCCAGTCCATGGAAAAATTGCATTCCACGAAACTGATCCCTTGGTGCCAAAAAAACTTGAGGACCGCTGCCTTAAGGGACTAGTAAACCCAAAATAAGATATTTTTATTTTCAGTTTGATACAATATCTCCCTCCCTCCACGTTATTCTAAGTGGCAGTAGGCTACTATAAAACATAATTTGTATACATTCTAAAATTCTTAGCCTTGCCAAAAAGACAAGGAAAATACAGATATATGAAAAATATATCCATAATATAAACAAATTCTCAGTATACACCATATAGATGAATAGCCAACCAAGGAAAATGGACTTACAAAGCCTTATGAATTTGTTAAGTAGAAAGATTTTTCTGTATTTAAGAAGTATTTATGAGGAACACATTTCAAGATGGTATGATATACTCTTAAGCAGTCCCTTCACTGCCTTGCCAATCAATAATTGGCTCTTTTACAACTGATATCAAGACCATTGCCCTTACTGGAAGATTTTTCAAATAAATGCGACTATATTCAAGTTCCCAAGAGACAAATCAAATTGACCTGAATATGCTCCTCATTGTTGATTTTAAATGAATATAAGCATACTAAATTAATGATCAAATTAAAGTACTTAATGAATTTTGTTTAGAACAGCAATGGTGGCAAACTTTAGTTAATGCATCTCATGCTGGATATTGCAAATTATATTAAACATACACTGACAACACTTAATGCATTGCATCTTTTTTAACTATATAACAAAAAATAACAACCCTAATCCTGTTGCATTGCAAATCCTGTTGTTTAATCCTAATCAGTTGCATTTCAAAGCTCTAATAAAACAGTCATGAAATTTATGTAAAGGGCATATATGCTATTAGTGATATGTTACATAGGACTCATTTGAACTTATACTTTAAAATGTTTTAATTCAAATATATGTTTGAATAAATAATAGCAAGAAATTAGTGTTCTTTAAATGATAATTCACAACACATTATATAAATTTCCCTGTTGATGTGAAATTTCATCATAAAATGTTATATAAAAGTAGAACACAAATAATAAACCATACTTTGTATCATTCTTATGTCTATTGGTTTGCCTCTGAGCTTAAGCTTTTCCTGTTATAAATAATTACTTATCAATCTATCTGTGCTTTATTACATCTGGGTAAAATGAAATTGGTATTGTTTAGTACCTCAGGTGACTTGTTTCCTGTTTTCAACATGGTAGAAAAACTGATCAAGTCACTTTCCTGCTTAAAAATCTTACAGTGAACTCCCAGTAGCCTCAGGATCCATCCGGAATTCTTAGCCTGGCTTTCAGAAAATAGCCCTTGCTTATTTCTGCAGCTTCTACCACCTTACAAAATCACCCCTCCCCAAACATACACACAACTAAAGCCCTGCTGAATTCTCTGTTTCTAAAAAGGATAATAGTCTCTCTCACTTCTGGATTCTCCCCAGCACAAACTGTTCCCTGTGCCAAAAACCCTGTTTACTTCTCTGGCAGGGCTCACCCTGCTCACTGCTGCATCTCCACTGACTTCTACAGTGCCCACCACAGAGCAGAACCTACACTAAGTATTTCATGAGTGAATTAAGTAAATGATTTTAAAGTTTTTATTTATTTAACTTTTGTTCCTGAAGGAGGGATTTACCGCAAAGATGGAAAATGACAAATGCTCACAAATGTTATCTTTTGTTGCCTTTCCCTCTCTTATTGAAAAGGGTACTTTTTAGTCAGCTGGCTTTGCTGTTTTTCCTAGTAAATAATATCAAAAGTTTTACATGCAAGTATGAATACAGACAAATCAAGGAATGTTATATGATTGTTTTTATTTTCCTCACTTTGCTTATTTGTATTTTTTTACTTTGAATAATTGCTTAAATAACAAAAACTATTTTTAAGAACAGCTTTATAAACATGCAATACACTGCACAGATTAAAGTGTGCAGTTTGCTACATTTTGTAGTGTGTATACATCAACGAAACCATCATCACAATCAAAATAATGAACAATTCCATTACCCCCAAAGCTTTTTCAATCTCTCCTTCCCAGTCCTTTCTGTTCCCACCCACTCCTCCTCCAGGCAACCACTGATCTGCTTTCTGCTAACATAAATTAGTTTGCACTTGTTAGAATTGTATATAAAGAGAATCAACCAGTATGAACTTTATAAAAAGTATTTTATATAGTGCTACTGTGCACTATAAATAGGGGTTTTACTCAAGCATTGTCGGTTATCCTTTCTACTAATTTAAAAAGTAAAATGCAAATATAGAGATACTCTACAGGGAGGAGCTAGAGTATGTTAACCAGGAGAGATTTTAAAAATACTTCCCCATCAAATTTTTGCTTTAAGTCTAATAGCTTACTGACTGGTAGCCACATTAGGCAGCTGCTAAGGTTTTCAATAATTCCAAAGTCATTTCCTAGTCATCACTTGAAAATGTTCCCTTTATTTCATCTCCTACAAGTCAAAAAAGCCTTTTAAAAATCAGCTGGCAAAGCTAGCAATGTTACTCAACCAAGTATCTCAACTCATCCTAAAAATAATTTTTAAAAATTCACAGTCACTTTCTAAGCCTGTCTACTAAAGCTAAAACCACGTTACCTATTGCCTTCCTTTTCCCTTCCATGTCCCCTAGAGGATTCCAGTACTGTCATCCTTTAATGTACACACACGCACACAAAAAAGGTTCAAAGTAATTGATAAGACCAGTGTTTCCCAACTAACCTCACACAAAATTACCCAAGTAAACCATCTATATCTTTTTCTATTAGTCTTCTCTCTATGCCTTTTTCTCAAGGACAGACTGTCCACATGTGATGTCTCCATTTCCTTGCCTGACAGCCAACTCCTGAAAGCATGGCATATTAGCTTGGGTTCACTCCACTGAAGTTGTTCTCCCCAAGGTCACAGATGATTTCTTCATCTAAAAAGTCCCCTTCCTTCACTTTTGTGATGCCAGTCCCTTAACAAGTTTCCCTCCTACCTCCCTAGTGTTTCTTTTCAGTCTCAATCTCAAATTCTTCTTCCACCTCTCCTTTAAATATTCCCCAAGGTCCCATCTTTATCTCTTCATACTTTCTCCCTGGACATTCATTCCCATAAAGATGACTTCACTCCTGTCTCAGGGCTTCAAATGATAGACAAGCAAGAAGAATGGGCCATGTGTAAGGGGTAAAACAAGCTAAACTAATGCATGCCTATGATTAAAAGTTGGGGTAGTAGGAAAATATAGCATGTATGTAGCTTCTGGAGTGTGGTAATGTTCTAGGTTACCCTGGTGTGTTCAGTTAGTGAAAATTTATCATTCTATATAACTAGAGTATGTACACTCTTCTATATTAATGTCATACCTCAATAAAGTTATTTTTTCAAGAGAGAGAAAGAATGAGCCAAACCTGAATTCAGGTTCCAGGTCCAACATGTGTTACTTGGCCAAATTACTTGTCCTATTAGAGCCCATCACTAAAATGGAGATGTTATCATTAAAATGCAAATAATAATATCTTCTTCACAGGACTGTAAAGAATGAAATAAAATACAAATAAGGTGCCGGACACACAAGTACCTTAGGATTACAAATGTTACTTCTCCTACCCTTTCTCAGTTCTGAGTCTCCAGCCTACACACACTTCCTTCACACTTCAACTCAAAAATCACATATCCAGTTTTCTCCCAAAGTGCTCCATCTCTTACATCTGAACAGCATATCAAACTGAATTCATCATCTTTCTCCTTACAACTATCTGCTCTTCCTGTGTAGTCCCTTGAAGTCTATGACTGAAATTTCTACCCACAGTTATGACCATCTTAAAAATCCTAATTTTTCACATTTAGGCCACCAAATCCTATGTACTCTACATCCTAAGATATCCACTGGGCTGCAGTGGTGTAGAAAAACGATATATTACTATAGCAGCTTACTTATTACAATAGCTTCCTAACATATCTGACTCCCCTTTCACCCTGCCCTCCATATTATGTCCGGAATGATTCTTCTAAACTGCACCTCAGAAGATGCTGCTTTTCTGCTTAAAATTACTTATCTCCCAAGTCAAGCTGTTACACAAGGTGGTTCTCGGAATAGTTCTTCTTTTACTTGTCAGATTTAACCCTTACAGCACATCCAGCTGTACTAGCTTTCTTGCAGCTCACCATGTATACCATGCTCTACAATGCCTGCATGTGTCTGTTGTTTCTCTCCCTAAAATACTCTTTACTTGCCCCTCCCCCCAAGTTGGCTAATTCTTATTCCTCATTTAATAAATACCTTCTTATAAATGACTCCTGAGTCTCTCATAGCCTGAGGCTGGATTCAATGCACGCCCTTTTTCAGAACTCCCATCCCACTTTTGCATACAATTGCAGCACTTGTTACTTATGGGTGTGATGATCTCTGGTAGTGAGCCCCTTCTGGAACAGTGAGCTCCTGGTGGGCAAAGACTGTGGCGTTACCCACAGTTCAGCTTAGGGGGGGCTCCACAGATGTGCACATGTGAGAGACAATTCAAGTTTCTTAAATGAATAAAGGAATGAGGAGACAGCAGAAAGCAGGGATATTATCCCCACCTCTTAAAATGTATGCAAATTTATACCATCATAAAATAGTTAAATGGGTTTTAAAACTAATTTTAAATGCTATTTTGACAAAACCCAATTTTTCAAAAGTTCTGTTTTCTCAAGTCGTTCTACACAAAGAGGTGGGAAACTTGATTCAAATGTTTTAAACTTGGAAACAATATTTTCCTAGACATCCGCCATTGGCCCTGCCAGATCTCTCCACCCTTCTGCCCTGCTGAGGCCTGGGAGTTTGATCTGTAGCTACAGAGTGTGTCATCTTGGCCCCCTTGCCCTCTGACTCCCCGCTGGGTTCTACAAAAAGGAGGCTTCAGCCAGATGAGAGGGGAGAAGAAGAAAGAAGATCCCCTCCCTGTTAGACCTCCAGCCTCTGTTTACAGTGAGTTCAACAGCCTCCGTGGTCCTCTTCACCAACCGCAGCTTCAAGGAGGGGGATCTTTACGAAGTGACCACAGCACTCACTGGATTCTGGTGACTGCTCTCTCCCTTTTCTCCTTCAAATCTAAGATGGGCAATGCTTCCCTTGTTTCTAATTCTTGGTGTTTTTCCAACCTTGTTGGTTTTAATCCTGCACATACCTTTATTAAACTCTCCTCAATTACCCTTTTAAGGAAGCTATCTTGCTGAGGATTTGAGTAACACAAACATAGAAATACTTTGTCAGCTAACCACTTTTTTACCAGTGCTTGCTGTAGCATGAGTTCTCTTGTTAATGATAGCCCCATCTTACAGAAAAGCATCAACAAACAGCCTTTAATGTTTTAATAAAAACATACCTATACCCTAGCCCCAGCCAGTGTTGTCCAGTTGGGCACTGTCCTGAGACCAAAAGGTCACTGGTTTGATTCCCGGTCAGGGCACATGCCAGGGTTGCAGGCTCGGTCCCCTAGGGCATGTACAGAAGGCAACAATCGATGTGTTTCTCTCACATCAATGTTTCTCAACATCTTTCTCCCTCCTTTTCCCTCTCTCTAAAATAAAAATAAAACATGCCTATACCCTAATCTTTCTAGCCCTGAATTTATAAGTCCAACTCACTTTTATAATTCACCTAATAGAAATTTGAATTCAAAATGAATTAGTAGCTCATTTCTCAGGATAAACTATCTGAAAACTACTCCCAAGACACACACACATATCAGTGTGTGTATGTATAATATATTTTACGGTAAGAAACCTCCACTACTATATTCTAAATAAAAGAATAATAATACCAGTCTCTCAGTTTAATTCAGGGTTTAAAAATGTTTACTGAAACTCCTTTGATAGTTTCCTAATAATATCTATTGCTTAAATTAAATGATAAAGTATAACCATCACACAATTTTAATCCAATTATGAACAAGAAATGGTATGTGATATGTGGAAAAATAAAACAAAGAAATTGTTTCTATATTTTCTAATTGTCAGTACTACAGAAATGACTGTGTAATAGGTTCAATATGGTTGTACTATTGCTCCTGGACCACAGGGAACTTTCCAGATGCCCTAGTCAAAAAAAAAAAAAAAAGAAGAAGAAGAAGAAGGCAGCCAAACGTTGGTAGGAAGAAACAATAAGTAGAGACTTATAATTAGAAGAGAAAGTGTTTTTTCCTAGATATTACATATTCCTCTTCTATTTATTTCTCACTCTAAAATTTAGCAAGTGGAGTAATAATTTATGCCAGATTACTTTGCCTCTAGATACAGAAAGAGGGAAGAAACGGCTCTACCTGAAATGATAACCTGAGCTCCTAACTGGTATATTCCTCTCTGACCAGCATTACACCCAAGTTCTTAAATCTCAGATACCAGCCAAAGGATTTAGAGCTATTTGTGGAAACTGTTTGTTTGTTACATTTCTGCCCAACCTATTAGCAGCTGTAAATGTTTTCCTTAACCTTTTTCCCTAACCTGTCTCTATTGCCTCTCACCCCAACTAAAAATGGAACTACCCAAGCATTCCCCTCCCACTCCCCCAGCTTCATAACTCCCATTACTCTTATCCCATATTAAGCAATAAAATATACTGAGGCAAAATAGTTTAAATGAGTAGTAGAGTCATGGAGTTGCTAGAGGGATTAAGAAAGAAAAGAAGCCAAACACAAAAAGACAAATACTGTATAATCCCACTTATACAAGGTGCCTAGAATAGTCAAGTTCGTTGTGACAGAAAACAGAAGGGTGGTTGCCAAGGGCTGTGGGAAAAGGAAACAGTACACTACCATCCAGTGGGTACAGAGTTTCAGTTCAAGAAGGTGAAGTAGGGATGGATGCACAATAATGTGAATGTACTTAATGCCACTGAAAAGTACACCTAAAAATGGTTAAAATGGTACATTTTGTGTTATACATGTTACCATTATAAAAACAAAAATGAGAAAAGAATATTCTATCAACAACCCATATCAAGAGACTTTCCCTTTTATATTGGAAAGAAGCACAAAAGGAAAAAAAGAAACAACAAAACTTCCCTTTCCTTCCCCCACCCCAGCTCTCCAAATTGAAGCGAACTGGTAACAAAACACAGAAGAGTGCATTGATCAAAATTAGCCTGAGCCTTCACAAATTAGAAATCCAAACTACCCCAAATCCCAAACCAATCAACTTATGTAACAAAAGCATATTGATTTCAAACAAAAATCAGACTTTACTTATGATAGAGCACTTTGCAGTTGAGTAATTATATAGAACTACTCCAGAACTACTCTAGAATTGTATAGAATGGAGTTAAGAATTGTATAGTGTTTAACACACACTATAGCAATATTTTCCATTTAATCAGAGTATTGGTATAAACTTCTATCATCTAATCCATGATTGTTACATCAAATCTACACCTAAGCCTTTTAAAATATATATATGTATGTGTATACATATGTATATGTATACAAACACACATATATGAATGTTTCATTTTAAAAGAGGCAGCTATAGTACAATGAAAGAAGCAATGACCTTGGAACCAAAAAAAAATCTTGATATGATTCAGCTCTGCCACACAGTATCTATATATTACCCTCTCTGGGCAAACCTATTTCCATTTATAAATCTCAGTAGTCAATGGGAATTGTCACCTACCTCACAGAATCATTGTAAAATTTAAATAAAATAAAGCACATTAAATACCTTGAAACTATAAAGTATAATTTCATTTATTATTAAATTTGTTAAAACACAAAGGAGATTATTCTAACAAAAATTCGTACTTAAATATACACATATTTCATAGTAAAACAACTAGGTAATCTGTTGTCCTAAAATTCACAGGAAGACTACTAAGTGCCTATATGACAGAAGCACTTCTTAGAGATAATCTATTAATCCTGGTGCCAAATATTAAAAATACCATGAAGAAAATGAGCTACATTTAGAGATAGCCTGTTATAATAGGTTACACCCTCAATTCATTTATTCCCAAAATATCTCATTTGAATTCCGAGCACTGTGCTAATCAGTGGGAATGCATTGCAGAAGACACCATGGTTCTTGTCCTCAGGGAGCTTCCAGTCTAATCAGGAGGTAAGACATTGAACAAAATATCATGCAAATAATTCATCAATATATGGTAGACGTGACAAAAGGAAGAGTAGAGTTTGCTGTAAAAGTGAAGAGTAAGGGTGTCTAATCCAATTTGGGAAATGTTATGCCAGTTATACCATTCCTTGTCAACCCAATGGGCTTTGAGTGTTCAGTAAATCTTAGCAATTTCTATCATTATTATTTTAAAAACCTCATGTTCCACTGTCCTCGTGAGGAACAACTATATCCTTAGTGTTTGGGGAAAAAAGAAGTGGTCAACCTTATTAACTAGGAAAACCCAGATAAACTAGATCCATCATCCCATTCCTCAGTAAAAAACAAAACCAGCCATGGCTGGTGTGGTTCAGTGGATTGAGGGTCAGCCTGTGAACTGAAGGGTTGTTGGTTTGATACTTAAATAAGTAAATAAAATCTTTTTAAACAAAACAAACAAAAAAAGTGGTCCCAGAAAGTATAGCTTCCCATTCCAAATTTGACTCATACAGTATTTTACATATATTTGAGCAATTATGCTGATGCTAAAGTTTCCTCAGTGGTACTTTAAACCTGCTGGAAATACTCTAACCCCAAATCTTCATATGTAACTGACTCTTTCAATATTCCCCAGGTTTGTGCTCAGATGTTTCCTTCTCCAAGAACCTTCCCTTGACTATCCACTCTAATGTAGCCTTCAAATCACTCTCTAAACGACATCACCCTACTGTGATGAGTATCTGAAATTGCCTACTACATTTATTTACTGGTTTATTATTATGTGTTTCTCCTTCAACCTTTAAAGTAAGTTTCATAAAAGCAGGGGCCCATTTTATTGTTTCCATATCCTCAAGATACATATTCTTTGCCAAATATCCTCAATTTTGTTTAGGTAGTTCAGCACCCATTTATGATAAAAACTCTCAACAGAGTGGGAATAGAGGAAACATACCTAAACATAATAAAGGGCACACAGGACAAACCTGCTACCAGCACAGTCAACAGGCAAAAATTACAAGCATTCCCCTTAAGGTTAGGAACAAGAGAGGGACATCCACTTTCATGTCTCTTATTCAACATAATATTGGAAGTCCTAGCCACAGTAACCAGACAAGAAGAAGTAAAAGACATCCAAATTGGAAAGAGGAAGTGTCTTTACTTAAAGATGACATGATACTGTACATAGAGAACCCCAAAGATTCCACCAAGAAACTACTAGAACTGATCAATGAATTCAGCAAAGTAGCAGGATACAAAATTAATATCCAGAAATCAGTTGCATTTTTATATGCTGATAACAAACTAACAGAAAGGGAAATTAACAGCCCCATTCACAATTTCTTCAAAAAGAATAAAATACCAAGGAATAAACCTCACCAAGGATGTAAAAAAGCTGTACATGGAAAATTATAAAACACTGAAAAAAGAAATTGAAGAAGATCCAAATAAGTGGAAGCACATACTGTGTTCATGGATAGGAAGAATTAACATCATCAAAATGTCCATACTACCCAAAGCAATCTATAGATTTATTGCAACTCCTATCAAGATTCCAATGATGTATTTCACAGAACTAAAACAAATATTCCAAGAATTTATATGGAACCACAAAATGCCCTGCATAGCAACAGAAATTCTGAGAAAGAAAAGCAAAATTGGAGGAATCACACTACCTAATATTGAACTATATTGCAAGGCCATAGTAATCAAAACAGCCTGGTACTGGCATTAAAAACAAACACATTGATCAAGAGAACAGAATAGAGAACCCAGAAATAAACCCACAACTTTACAGTTAATTAATATTTGACAGAGGAAGCAAGCACATACAATGGGCTAAAATAATTTATTCAATAAATGGTGTTGGCAAAATTGGATACATGCAGAAAAATGAAACTAGACCACCTTCTTACACCATACATGAGAATAAATTCAAAATGGATCAAAGAGTTAAATGTTAGACCCAAAACCATAAAAATCTTTGAAGAAAACATAGGCAGCAAAATCTTGGACATTGCTCATAGAAAATTTTTATCAAATATAGCTCCCCAGGCAAGAGAAATAAAAGAAAAAATAAACAAATGGGACTACATTAAACTAAAAAGTTTTGCACAACAAAGGAAGTCATCAACAAAATAAAAAGACAACACACAGAATGGAAGAACATATTCACTGATGCATTTGATAAGGGGTTAATATCCACAGTATATGAAGTACTTACAAAACTCAACAGCAAAAAAAAAATTTAAAAATGGGCAAAGGACATGAATAGATACATCTCCAAAGAGGACATATGAAAAGACCAACAGACATATGAAAAGATGGTCAATGTCACTAATCATCAGAGAAATGCAAATAAAAACCACAATGAGGTAACATCCCACACCTGTTAGAATGGCTACCATCAATAAATCAACAAACAAGTGCTGGCAAGGATGTGGAAGAAACGGGTACCCTTTTGCACTGTTGATAGGAATGCAAATTGATGCAGACACTGTGGAAAGCAATATGGAGATACTTCAAAAAATTAAAAATGGATCTGCCTTTCAATCCAGCAATCCTACTTCTCAAAATATATCCAAAGAAACTCAAAACACTGATTTGAAAGAACATAAGCACTGCCATGTTCACTGCAGTGTTGTTTGCAATAGCTATGATATGGAAGCAGCACAAGTGTCCATCAACAGATGAATAGAACAACGGATGGATAAAACAACTACAGGATATTTACACAATGGAATACTACTGGGCTGTAAAAAAGAAGAAAATTTTACCCTTTGCAACAGTATGGATGGACCTGGAGAATATTATGCTAAGTGAAATAACCTAGTCAAAGACAGGTTATTTCATTTCAAAGACATTTACCATATAATTTCACTCATCTGTGGTATCTAATGAACAAACTAAACTAACAAGCAAAACAGAGACAGACTCATAGATGTAGAGCAGATGACAGCTGGCAGGGTGGGGGGAGTTAAGGAGTGGAGGGATTGAGTAAAAAGGAAAAAGAACTCATGGACATGACAACAGTGTGGTGACTGCTGGGGGGCGTGATATAAGGGGATTAAATGGTAATGGAAAAATATATAATAAAGATTAAATCAGAGAGAGAGAGACATCAAGAAGGAAAAAAAGTTGCCCTTCTCCCAGCCTTTATACTTGGTTGTATGAGAAAATATTACTGGAAATCTGGTGCATGGATGTGTCCTGAGAGGGAAATCACTAGGATGGCAAAGCAGCTGATCCTGAACCCTGGATGCACTTGATTCACTGAATCAACTATGAAACTACCTCTTCCAGACATACTGTTATGTGAGATTTATTTTTAAATCCTGATCAATTAAGCCATTTTCTATCTCCTGTTTTGATACCTGCAACCAAAAGCATATTAAATTCTTAAGCCTCTGTTTCTTTGTAGCATTAATAGAAAATAGTACATACAATCTAGTGGACTTTTGAGAGGATCAAATGAAACAATGCAAATAAAGGCCAAACAAAATACTCAAATGATAACATTGCTGCTATTGTTACTATTAAACAATAACCTCTATGACAAAACTCCACAAGTTCTTTAAGTAGTAGTTTGGATTTTGATATTTTACATAAAACATTCATTTTAATCCTATATAAATAAAACCATGTTTAAAAGAATAATTCATTTGCCTAGCTTTCTTCTCTCAGCAGCTCTTGGTGCTTTCTCAAGTCTGAAGTAGGTAAATAAAAGGAGAATCAAGGCAAATGTCAGCTCACTAATGAAAAATAACCATATTAATTTCAGGGGAGAGGCTGTTTTTAGCATCAACTCCTCTCCTCATTCACGTGGACAGAGCCACATACAAATTTTCATCTTACCTTCTATTCTTACCTTCACATATGTCTCATCACTATTTTAATATGAATTAATCAAAAATTAAAACTATTTTAGTAATTAAAACTATATTACTATAACTATAAAAATTTTTAAATAGAAAAAAGAACTGCTATATTTCAGTCTTGATATTGTTTTCTGTGTGAACTACTTGATATGCCATGAAGCAAAATTAATACAGAAGAGCAAAAGGAGAACTCCAGGTTATTGGTTCAAGCTTACTCCAGCTAAACTGTGATTTTTTTATTAATTTATTGTGTTCAGTTACAGTTGTCCCACCTTTTCCCCACTGGTCTCCCCTGCCCCATCCCCCCAACTCCCACAGTGAATCCCCCCCATTGTCCATGCCCATGAGTCCTCTATTCCTGTTCCCTTGCATGCCCCTTCCCAAATATGATGGTCCATTACTGTAAGGAAGCTATTTACTTTAAGAATCAAAATTCTTAAAGTAAAATATGAGGGTTGTTCTGTCAGTATTAAAGAAGTGACACCAACTAAAGTATCTTTTTTAAAGGGCAAGTAACAAATATTAAATCCTCCACTGCCCTGGAACCATCCAGGCTCTTCTGAGTACAGATAAATTTTGGTCCTGTCAATATTACAAAACATTATTAGCTCTACTTTTCAAAAATCTTTAACTATTAACCTACCCTGACAAAAATTATGTTACCCATTATGACCAACCATGAATTTGGGCATCTGCAGGACTATGAAAAATTGCTTGGAAAAACTCTTTTCTTCCCTGGATGGGCAATTTTTCACCTATTTTTCAATATCCTCACACAATGGATGTGCTGTTTAGGGCAGGTAAAAATAGCCTCTACTATTTCTCTAACATTACGGAAATCAAGTAGACCATCCTTCAGATCACTTTTTAGAGTATGTGGGATTTTAATATAATAGTAAAGTTAACTCTCACAGTCCTAAACATGTTAAGTTATATACATGGCAACAAAACCTATGTGACAGATGTTATATATGTAAAATATATATAAAATCTGATAAGCAAAGTTTAAAATATAATATTTAAGTACAACCACTTATTTTTTATTCCAAACTCTCTTCAGATATTAACTAATATATCTTATTCTAGTACCGTAATGCTACTTTAAATCCTTCCTTGGGGAGACAATGTTATCAATTAATATAATACTTGAGCATGTTTGCAAAGGCTCACACATTACTAACCAACATGTAACTAGCATGCAAACATTTCATATCATTCCCATCCAGTATAAAAGCACGAATGTACACAATAGTGGAGAATATTCCTAAGTACCCCACAACAAAATTATAATTATCTTCAATACATATTTTTAAGCTATATACTCCCAGCCCACAACCATATCTTTTAAATCCAGTACATTAATCCCCAATGCTATGTACCAACATTAATGTAGCCATTGTGATCCCTACAGAAAAAAAAAAAAAGATTCTAAATTCATACTGTTTTTTTCCCCCAAATTTTACTACCAATTCTAAACTGTTGGGATGAAATGTTAATAAACTACAACCTATATGTAGTCCAACCCCTGGCCCAAAGTGTATTTTTTAATTTTAAAACAAATTAATTTCCTTTTCTAGTAGTAACTGCAGATAAAAGACACATTTGGTCCACTACTATAGAGCAACTGAAATTTAATGATTCTTTTTATCTGGAGTTGGGTTTACAGGGCAAACTGGCTTTAAATTATGGGAATAAACTTTTCATTTTTTCCTTCCACAACTGAAAAAATATATTACAATATTAACACTTTTTCTAAGAGTCAAGATAAATTATCTGGATAAAGAATGCTAAAATTTAACATCTTATACATTTTCTCTTCTTCAGGTTTGTTCCTTTGAAAACTGATTTGGAGAGAGAGGATACATCTAAAATAACAGAAAAGAGAGCAATCCAAAGAAAAACTCGCACAGCCAAGATGAGATATTAGATAAGAGCTGTTCAGCATTTTGTAGGAAACATCCCAAAGATTAGGAAGGGGACAGTCAATTTAATATCTTATAGAAAATTTCATTCCCATTATGGTATTCCTTCATTAGTTTTAGAAATCTTGAATTGTGTTAACTTCTTGTCAATCAAGTTTCTAAACAGATTAGTATTATTTCACTCGTTTAACTTTATTTCTTTGAGAAAGGAAAAAAGGAGTGTTTATAATTTGTTGTGGGGGAGTGACTAGTATACAGGGGCAATAAATTGATGCTGACAAATAATAATCCAATAATCTTTATTTTATGTGGAGGAGTATCGATTGATTTTAGAGACAGGAAGACAGAGAAACATTGATTTTGTTGTTCCACTTATTTATGCATTCTTTGATTGATTCTTGTTACGTGCTCTGACCAGGGACTGAACTCGCAAACTTGGCATATTGAGGGGATGTTCTAACCAACTGAGCTACCCAGCCAGGGTCTATATGGAATAGTATATGTTCTTTTCTGTAACCACATGGGCATATATATAACATTTATTTCTTGATGTATTCAGCTAAAAGGTTCATAATTTAAAAGCCCAAGTTACTTTTTAGAGCCCCAGGTAAAATGCAGCTTGGTTTCTGCAGTTTCTGACTAGTTTACTTCATGTAATGTCACTGTCTGGCATGCATGCATATATGTTCAACTTTGCTTTATAAGAGATTCACCTTTCTGTGCTATTACATAACTTTAGAGGATCAAATTAGTTTAATTAAAAAGTAGTACCACTACCCAGCAATTCATAGGTTAGCAGTTATTCTTCTGTGGCAGTACGGCTTGAAGCTCAGTAGTATCTCATATAGGAATTGTTCAAAACTACAATGTCTGATTTTAAGACTTAAGTGATCAAACAAAATTTCTAGAAGAAAAAATCTGAATAAATAAAAGTCTTCATTACCTAGGCTTCCAACTTTCACCTGTAAAATTTCTTTGCCTTCACACCACACACACATCTGCCATCCACGGAAATGCAGGGTATAAGCATCAGGGTTAGCCAATGGTTAAGATTGCATATCTGATCAAATCTTTAAGATCTCTTACATCTGATTACGCAATACAATTCCCTAAATCTGTAGCATCCTACCCTAGATTAGGAAGGCAATCTGATACACAGAAAGAAAAAATGTATCTTTTGGTTTCAACCACAGGTTCTAAACTTAAAGAAATCTTTGTTAGAAATTCAGCTAGCAAGGCATTCCTGGGCAAGTTACTTTTCTTATTTCTTTAATGGAGGAAAAAATTACTATCTTTCAGAATTTTGGGGAGAATTAGAGAAAATATGAATGAAGCACTGAACACAGTAAATGACATATAGAATAACAAAAATTACTTTTTGTTGTTATTGGCTATTTTTGAAACACAAATATGCTATACAGAATATGGGACTCAAACTTTCGAAGTCCTTATTTTGGAGGTCACTTTGAAAGTCAAAAGGTTTTTTTTCCACATTTAAAAAATTCATTTGAGTCTAACATTCATTTATTCAAATATTTATTTGGTGCTTTTGACATATAAAGGCATTATCCTTAATATCAAGGATATCTCATAGAAGAAATTAGAAGTATCATCCCTTGCCCTCAAGGAACTTACATCTTAGAGGAGGCTAGACATTAAACAACCAATTATATTATTACCTAATTATAATTGTGAGTGCTACAAAAATAGCCTGCTAAAGGGAGAAATGACCTAACAGGCTCAGAATTTAAATTTCTCCACAAACATCCCACCTCCCTCCTGGGATTTGCAATCATACCCTCTATAATTAAACCTAATCCCAACCTTTGTATAGACTTGATCTGTCTTTTTTTAAAACAATAAAATAAGTAATTAACCTGATTGGCCATTTTTAAGTTTACTTTTTAATTATTTTAAGTTATTTTTTAATTATAGTTCACATACAATATTTGCTTCAGGTGTACAACACAGTGATTAGACATTTATATACTTTATGCAGTGATACTCCATAAGTCTAGTAATCATCTGTCACCATACATGGTTATTATCATATTACTAACTATATCCCCTATGACTTTTTTTTGTTCAGAACTATATATTTAAATTTTTAAAAACTGTGAAAAACCTACAAGTTAAGTTCAAGTATTCCAATGGTAACTTCTTAATGAAAGAAAGTAAACATATAATTATATAGGTAAGCATTTGTCACCTACCCACTATAAACTTGTTAGAAAACACATTTCTTGATAGATTATAAAACCAATATATATATTTTATGTGCATGCTATTGCTCATAATTACTCATGTTTCAGAATGTTTTTATTAAAGCAAAGTAAAAATTTATATATTTATTACTGAAAAATTATTTCTGTGATGTTTAAGATCAGAACACTTCTAATTTGCTTAACTAAAAGAGAATTGTTCACTCAAGTACCTTTTTAATCTGCTACCTTAAAATTTTTTTGTTTAAATCTGGTGATCCATTTTAAAGACAACTTCAAGATTCCTATCTTCAGAAGTTAGTACATTGCTGTAGAATAATGCCATTAAAGTCCCAAGTAAACATAAAGGAAAAAAACAGAGCAATCAGATCCCCTCTCCCACCAAAATGAAACTAAGTTTATTCTTTAAAATAGGATCTTCTTTAATATTTGTCTTGGATTCAAACAACAACATTCACCTAGAAATTAATGCAACAATTAACTCACAAGAGTCCTTGTCAATTTTCCAAAAGTGGCCTCTTCACCTATATTTTAGTTCATAAGGCAAGCCAGTCCAGGATTTCTGATGCCAATTACAATGAATGGAAGAAATATCTTTAAATCAAATAGCACCATCTAGCAGAACTCTCACTACTTTGCTTACAAAAGTAGATGTTACTTGGTGTTCAGTTTGGTAGAACTGACAGCAAAAGTGTCAATTATTTGTTTTCATGAAAGAATCACAGAATTAGAGCTACAAAGGTCCAGATACCCCAGGTCTAACTTTCTCATTAACTATCTCAGGTACTAATTTTTTAAACAAACTTACAGGATAAAGATTAGATTCAGCCATTCCTGAAAGTGCAACTAAGATTTAAATTACCTTTATTCTCAAATCCAACCATCCTCAAAATAAATAAGGCTATATCTCAACACCTTTCAATTCGTTCACTCTCAATAACATGAAATCCAAATGCTCTGTAATCATTCAAACATTCTCCTCTGTTTTTATTTTATCAGGTATATTACAACTAAATGATCAATATATACAAATCAGACTGTTATTTCAAAACTTTGATTCTAATAACTGCTGTTTCTCAACCAGGCTATGATGCTGTCTTTTACGCATTCCTTGTCACAGCAATAAGATCCTGAGTGTAGCTCCTCAGAAAATACCTCTGGGGAAAACAAACATCAGCAGCAACAACAACAACAACCAGCAGCTCTCCGTTAATTTTCAGTTGTTGTTTTGCTACATCAAGATCTGCCACCCCCAAATCCAATGGGAATTGTGTGTTGCTGCCAACTCGAAGATTAGGAAATGTTCTCATCCCTAGGGCACAAGAAACTTTCAGGAGACTATATAATATCTGCCTAAAGCAAAGAGGGAAACTCGCGAATTCGGTTTTTATTTAAGCGGCTATTTCAGTGTGCAAGGTAAGCAAGGTAGCTATTGGGAGATGCTCTCAGACTTTTCCACAATCTAAACACCCTCGGAAAGGGAGAGCACGTTCAATGACAAGGTAAACCTCACCATTGGAGTGGAGGTGGTGTCTGGGAATCACGGATCCGCTGCACAAAAAAGACGGGTTTTTCCCCAGTGGTCACAGTCACTATTCGCTCTCATTTTTAGTAACCACCAAATCACCGTTACAAGTGCATAAGAATAGCAGCAAACAGCCTTGCTTCGCAGTGTGCCGTGACGGTGGCATCCCGGCCCGGAGGGCTCTTTTCTCGCTAGCCTCCTCTGGGCTCCCTCCGAAGTTAACACCTGTATCTCTGCATAACCCTAACCATACAACTCCTTCCAATGTCTGCGCTTCTCTCTTCCCTAAAATCCTTTTCGGACCACTGCTCCCTCCCCACTGCAGAAAATCCTCCTTGCACCGGTCGCCGCAGCTCACATAACACCCCCTCCAAGGACCCCAAGACCTCCGCCGGGGAAACCACAGCCCCCAGATATTTAGAAAGCAGCAAGTCTCCCCTAAAAAGTTCTCCAGTCACCGCTGCAGCAGCTTTAAGTCGGCTGCGAGAGGCAGAAACGCCAGCTTGCCCCAGCAGATCCCGCTTCTCACCAGCACACTTTCCCTCCCCAGGAACTCGGTCCCTCTCAGACCCCTAAACTTAAGCGGCGCCCCTGGCGCCCACCGTCCCCGCCCCGCGAGGTGCAGGGAGCTGGGAGCACCGCGTCCCTCCGCTGGCTGGGGAAAGTCCCCACGCCCACCCGACCCACGCCCGCACACGCCCTCCGCGCCCCGCGCGCGTCTCCGCGCCCTGCGGGGCCCCGCTCGGCCGCTCCACGCCTGGCTTCCGCCCGCCGTGCAACCGGCACCGCCGCCCTCGCCTAGCCCGGCACCGAGCCCCGGCGCCCGAGCCCCCGCTGCGGTGCCCCTCGCTCTGTCCGCCAGACCCTAGCCCGCCCCTCTAAACACCCACGATCGCCTCCTAACGCAGCTGCGACCTCCCACCCTCCCCGCGACCTCCGGCGGCTCTCCGGGTCCCCGCAACCTCGGACCCTAGCTCTAAAGTTACTTTGTGGGGAGATGAACCCTTGGGTTATTTCCCTCAATCACCTAAACAAGTTTCTCTCCCCGCCACCAGCACTGCCGCCGCCCCCCAAAAACACTCCCTCCCTCCCACCGACAGCCCCCACGGCCTCCGCCCCACGAAAGCACCTCTAGGGAGACGGCCGCTCCCCGCACCGCATGCCCCCAGCTCGCGTACCCCTCCCCCGGCCAGCCCATCCCCGGCTCTCCCCGGGCGGAGAGTGTCTGTGTATCTGTGTGTCTCCAAGAGAGTGCGCGAGTGCGTGCATGTGTGTGCGCGCGTGTGCAGGCGGAGGTGGGTGAGAAGCGGAGACACTTACTTCTCCCGGGCCTGGCTGTCGGACGGGACGGCGCTGCTGTTACTCTTGCCTTTGCCGTACATGCTTGTGCCGAGAGCAGCTCCCACTGTCACGCACCTGTCAACCCATCACAGCCTCCTCGGGAACAGCCCCGTCCCCATGGCGACCCACGCAGCCACCCCCACTATTGGCCGCTCCACGCCAAAGCTCCGCCCCCTTCGCCCAGGCAACGCGCAAGACTGACAGGCCTCCCCCTCCCTCCGGCCTTCCGAAGCGCGCGGCGGCAGCTACAGCCTAAGCGGCAGTCTCCTCCCTCCTTCCCTCCCTCCTGGGTTCCCTCCCTCCTTCCCTCACAGCTCTCCTCCCTCCTCCCGCTCTCCTTCCCCCCTCCCCCCTCCGAACCCCGGCGCAAGGGGGGAATTAGAAACTGCTCTAGAAGGATTTTAAACAACTGGCTGTTCTCTCCGCCGCCGCCCCTCCCCCCGCGCCGCCCGCGCTCGGCTCCTCACTGGAGAGAAGGCGCCGGGAGGAGGGGAAAGTGCGGCCTGGAGTTTCTGGCAGGAGCCGGCAGAGCTGGAACCGCGGCGGCCCCAGACTTCGGGGCGCCGGCCGAGTACACTGACAGACCTTCAGTCCCGGCCGCCCTGGGAGACGCCCCCCACCCAAGCCTCCTCTTCCTTCCTGCTCTCCTGTCTGTGACCCGGTGCCCGTACCCAGCAGTGATCTCGGCCGCCCTTAGCCTCCTCCCTGGGGTGTCGCCCCCGCCCTGTTCCCTAAGGGCTAGCGGGTGAGGGGTGCACGCGCTGTTCCCTCGACCTTCTGGCAGAGCAACTCAGAGCAACTCGCTTACCCTCCGGGGGAGTGACTGCGCCTCAGGTCATTGGCGCCGTTGGGGTGGCGTCGCCTAGCTCCTGGGACCGCGCCCTGCGCCCCAAGGGAGCGCCCGGCCTTGGGCCTGCCTCCCACAGATGGCCCAGTGACTCCCGGGGCCTCAGTGCTGCTTTACCCCTGCCACTCCACGCCCAGAGCCCCGTGGCGCACCAAGCACCAGCTCCCCTGCCAGATCAGCTGCACAAAAAGGCCCCAGTCATCCCTGCCTGGCCTGGTTTTCCAGCCTCGACGGGTGGTGTCTACTTATCCTGACTTCTGGGGTGGGAAGGGCCATAGAAGGCCTTTAAAGACACCCCTGTCCATGTTCAGCAGAATACGTACGCCCCAGCCACTCTCCAAACTCGATGGTGTGCAAAGCTGTGTTACAGTAGAAAGGCTGCCAGAGAATATTTCTGAATCCAAGCCCCTAATCCCATCCCATTTCAGTAAATGCGCAAAAGTTTCTGAAACGGACACAAACTGGTTCCCGATAGAACGCCATACTTCTGTCTGCAGAAGTCCCTGGGTGTAAAATCAAACAGTACTAGTTGGGTTAGAAGGAATAGATGGGCATCAAACAGAGTGACAGAGAAGAGGGGTGCAGGTGGGGTTTAGGCAGGCAAGAAACATGAGGAAAGATGAATGGACATTAAATAACTAAGGAAGGGAAGACGAAATCGATTCAAATGGGAAAAAGTGTACCTTTCTACTCCTATTCCTCACAGCTTTACGCTTTTAGTAGTAGGATTATAAAAATTCATATGAAGATGAGATGGAATGGAAAGAAATGGGCTTATGTGGACATGAACATCAAGTCATAGGAATAAAACATCAACAGAAGGTTAGAAAAAATGAGAGAAAGAATCAGAAAAGGGGTTGGCAACCAAACATAAATCAAAAACTTGGGGGAGGGGGGAATGAAGAGAAAGGACCTGCTATACTGCTGTTAAGGAAAATGAAAAAAAGAATTGGAAGAATAAAAAAAAAAAAAACAGGATTAGATGAAGCCATGGAATATGATAGCAAAAGAAGATGAGCAAAACAATAGAAGACTGACATTATAATAAAGATATTTAAAAAGTACAAGTGCTGTTACTAAAAAGACAAAAATCAGCCAATAGAAGTGAGAATAAAGAATTTAAAAAATCACAAGACCTTAAGCTGATTAATTTCCAAGAGAAGTTATTTGCCATTTCTTAATTTAAAATGTTCCCTTCTTTTTCTACAGTGATCTACAGTGTTTTGGTGGTGGGGACATGGCATCCATAGACTCTGAAGATCTAGAAGGAGTAACACTGAGCCAGTGAGCCTCTCTCTTTTGAACTATTCCTCAAAATGCTCAAATGTGCATAGGGTTTCCACTGTTTACAGTCTCTACCTTCAGGTTAGCTTTATGTAATTTGTTGTTCAAATATCGGCTTTCATTGGCTTTAACCCAAAAAACTATTATCATTCAGGGCTCCATCACCCATTGAACATTCCCTACAAGGCACTGCTTAGGGAATGCTGTCATGGAGTGAGTTCCTGGCAGCTGCTTGCTGATCCATGCTTACTGCCCATACCTGGAATAAAGTAAGGTTTCCACTGAAAACTAAGAGTGGGCTTTGTACTGTTATCTACAAACAAATTAGTTATTATCCTTACTCTGGTGTTGGAATTCTCTAACTATGGTTCTCAGTTGTGGAACATAGAATTGCCTTAGGATGATTTATTTTTTTGTTACTGTTGTTCATTTTTGTTTGTCTGGGACCTCACTGGAATAAATCAGGCTAACTAAATCAGAACCTTGGGGATGGATCCAGGCATCTGTATTTTTAAGCTCCAAGTGATTCTTAAATGTAACCAGGGCTACTTAACTTTGCTCTTTAATGTCCATTTAAAGACAGCCAATGGGCACCTTAGATCTCAGAATGAAATTTTTTAGTCTGTGGCTATACCTAACAGATGACCCTCCCCATGAAAAGCATTAAGCCATCTTTACCATGGACTTTACTTTCTACTCATTGAATCAACAAATTTGTTAATAGCATGAAAATGTATGACCACATGTGTTCTTATAATACAAGACCACAAATAGCCATGGTTTAATTTGCTATTTCCTAAAGAGAAAGGAAAAGTAAAAGAAAACAAGACAGACTGTTTGCTCTCTACTGCTGTAATTTATTCATTTGATTGTATGTTACCCAGATTTGTTATATGGAAGAGTCCTTTGTGTAATGGTATATTTTCTGATATTTAAAAAATAAATAAATCATAGATCTGCACAGTACATTATGGAATTCAGAACAATTTGGTTGTAGTATATGCAAAGAATAAAATGCTAAAAGGTATTAGTTCAGAACTTGCCAAGTTAATGTCAGTTATCTTTACAAGAATGTTATCCAACAAATATACAAAGCGAAAACATGACTGTCCCTATACATGGTAACCTTAAAGCTTAAGTAATCAAATCAATTACCATTAAAACATCTCAGCAGCCACCTGAACCATCTCTGTTTTATTTTCCTCTTAATGTTTACACAGGTAAATAAAATGCTTCTTTGCCCTTGTTCAAATTATTTTGAGTGCAAACAATGTTCCTTGCATCAGCAACTGATCTCGTGGGGCCAACATTGTAATTAATGAGATTTGAAACACATTCAGAGCCAAATTTGAGATCCCAGACATAAAAATGAAGATCCATTGTTTTATTTTCAGTTTTATAAAGGGGGAAGAGATAGAAGATGTAAAGCTTCCTAGTGTAAAGAATCACAATATATTTTTTAGAAGTTTTGGGCTTTTTTAAAAACCTTACTTGGGAGGCTGCTTAATTTTGGGAAGCTGGATTTGTGGTTGGGCAATGCTGACTAGCTGATCCACCAGAATAAAGCATTTGCATTTGAGGTTGACTTTTTTAACTTTATTCTTTCAGATATAGAACACCACAGTACTCAATCATTAGGTGTCCTCCCAAGTCAACCCCCCACCACATGCCCCCATTTTGTTTGGGCTCTGATACACAGTTTTCTCATTCTGGAACCTGCATCTTATTCTTGCAGGTCTTTATCTTTTTAAAGCAGGCAGTTCATTGTACCATTCTACTCAACCTCTAGATTGACTACACAGTGTTTTGATCCTAATTTTTTTCTCTAAAACATTAAGGTTAATAATGTCGACATTCTTACAGTGCACGAAACTTCAGAAAAGATTTCCATTTGCTGTATAGAACAAAGAGATTTCTTCTTTATGTTTAAATGAAAGGAAATCATGAATTTAATTATTTGTGTCACATAGAATATTTATCATGTTAACTTAAAAATATTTAAGGTAAGAAATATTTATTTAGAAAAATTAAACTATTCAAACATTAAAATGGATTTTCTTATTTTGGGGTAATTTTTTTCAAGTAACAAAACTGTTCTATTAGTTATTTCATAAAACTACTTAGTTTATGAAAATAACATCTTACTTACAGTCATATCACTTTTCATTTCAAATCACTTAACAATTATCCATCCACTCACTAATACCCAATATACCCCAGTTAATTGGAATTTTCTCACCAGTTTTAAAACTGGGTAAACTGAGTCCTAGAAAGATTCACTAACATGATCTGATCCGTCAAGAAAATAGAACTAGTTCCAGGATGAGAACTCTGTGTTCCTGGCTGACAGTCCTGTTCCCAGACCATGAAGCCGCACCTCTTTCTCTCAGAAGTGACTATTCCACAGAGGAATGCGAGCAAGCTCTGAGATGTTTGTCAAACTGCATGTGAAACTTCACTCCCAGGGAGAACAGACCAGCATGCGCAGATTTACAAACTCCTTACATGCCACATACCGAAGTAAATGAATGAACAGAGTCATTACAACTATAATGCTATGCAACATGGCCTCTTATGCCAGAATATTAAATGAAATGGGGCCTCAAATTAACATTATTTGACACACTGTTATTCGTTTAACATCAGTTAATCTGAGGCAATGACTATTTTCTTACCCTGTTGCCCTGGATTTTTATCTCAACTTAGATATTCATAAACACTTACCAATGGGTTTGGGAAGATATTGTGCAGATCAACCAGTTCTAAACAGTTCTGTCTCTAGAGTACCTAGTCCTTTTTAACACTACTATGAATTTGAAATTTAGTGACTTGGAACAAAATAAAATAATCCCGATATAAAGAATTGTGCATAAACTGAAGATGAAGAAAATGGGGAGGGGAGAAACAAGGCTACCATGTATGGCAATTTCACCCACATTAGCAGATTTTGCAAAACAAATTCCAAGCGATGCAGTGTTCACTGGTTGGACTCTTGTCATTCAATGTCTGAAGTTATGTAATGTAAAGTATGCCAAAGATTGTACTTTATTCAAAAGTATTACTATATGTTTTAGTGCATCTTAAATCTTCACAACAGTTTTTCACCTTCTAAGAGTAGGCCAGTATGTCTCTGCATTCTTGGAGTTGACAAAAGCCCCAGTCTCAAGAGACAGACTGTGCACCATTCCAGGCAGTATCATTTCCTTCTGTCGGGAGTGAAAACATAGGGAAAAAAATACCTACTACATTTGCTTTTCATATTTTTCCAAAACAATTGGGTCCTCTTAACCACGTGCAGCAAAAAGAGAAGATGAGAAAATGTACAACTATTGTATTTACCTTGAAACAGTTTATGGATAAAGGGTTACAAATACAAGGGCTGTCCAGAAAAAGTCCAGCCATTGTTAATGTAATGAGAACAATTTGTACAACATTGATGCAACCTGGCAGCCAAGGAGAGTGAACTGGAATGTGCATGGTTGAACGATGACAACTTCACTGTACTAGTCAGTGGGGATGGTAGATGCCATTGAGTGAGCCTGTGTACTGTGTGGCTGTCACATTCAAAATGACTGAGCAAGTAGAGCAATGAATCAACGAATCTGCATCCAGTTTTGCATTAAGCTTGAGCATTCCTGTGCAGAAACTATTCAGATGATTCAGAAGGCTGCAATTATGGGCAACTGGTGATTGGCAGCTTCATCACGACAATGTACCCACTCATGCATCATGTCCCAAGCAGAGTTTTTTGTCAAAACATCAAATCACCCAGGTGACTCAGCTACCCTACAGCCCAGATTTGGTACCCTGTGGCTTCTAGCTTTTCCCAAAACTAAATCACCTTTGACAGGGAAGAGATTTCAGACTGTCAATGAGATTCAGGAAGCATGATACAGTAGCTGATGGCGATTGGGAGTACTGTGTGAGGTCCCAAGGTGCCCACTTCAAAGGGGACTGAGACATCAGTGTCCCGTGTACGATGTTTCTTGTATTTTGTATCTTCTTCAATAAATGTCTCTATTTTCATATTACATGACTGGATACTTTCTGGACAGACCCCATTTATTATGCTTTAATCTCTTTAATAATATTAAAAATCTGTTTAAGACATGCTGAATATATCCATTTCCAACAGTAAACTGTAAGGTATAAACAGTCTTATCAGGATCATGTATACTTGTCAAAGATATGGAGGGCACTTTATATAATTCATTTTTGGGTGCTCAAAAAGTCATTGAAATCAACTGGGCCCCACCCTTTGTACTACAGGAAGTTCCTGAAAATTTCTAAGTATTCTGTGGTAGTAATTGCTACATGCTAGCAGCATCATCATTAGATTATACATGTACAGATCAGCTTCCTCATTAGATAAATAATTTTATAATCTCATTATCATCAACCTCCAAGCTCATCAGGTCTTTTTTCTCAGACCTAAATTCTTGAGGAAGAGGATAGAGGGATCCCCCTACCACAAGGTGCTAAGTTATTGACGCCATTAGCCTCTCTCAACTTCTAAGACCCAAGTTATCTGTGGTATTGGGGACCAGTGTTAAGAAAATTAAGAAAAAATCGATTTTTGGATTATGACCTGCTAGTCTGTCCTTCCTCTAACACTCATAGGAGAACCTTAATCAGTGTCTACGGCTTTTCAGATACTACTTGGGATTAAAGCTGTTGCTACACTCTGGGTTAAGGAGAATTTTGACTAAGGTACTGACCTCTGGAAAGCTCTTCTTTGGTACCATGTGTGATGCTGATATGGAAATTGCAGGCTTCAGGAGCACTACATCCATTTGCCCTGGCTTTTCAACCTAGTCTGGTTTCCAGAAGGGAGGCAGACAAAGAATTCACTCTGGGGATGGATGTGGGTAGTGTGTGGAGAAGGGCGGGAAAGGAAGCACCCAGTTCTGGGTACTGTTTCCACCCCCCTGGAAGAGTTGAGCCTACACTCCAGCCTTCCTGTACTGCCTCCTTTGCTCCTGCCTCAGCTTGGTGCCCTTTTAGGAGATTACAACTCTGTTCTAGAGTTTGGGTGTTTTCTTTATTTTAAAGGACCATTTATCCTTTGTGGCACAAGGAGACATATGCCATATCCATGTCTGGGGAATTTTCTAAAGGGTTGTGGGGTGCTGCGGCATTGGGGTACAGGGCTACATCTCATCACTTCAGCTTCCAGTCAGTGAAGGTTCCTTCAAATGGCTTTATAATGTTACCTCCCACCTTCCCATTCCCTCCTTTAACTGTTCTTCCTCTTTCTTCTCCCTTCACTTTTCTTTCTACTCCTCTTAACACCTGACAAATAACAACACATAAGAGAAATAGAGAAGTTTAGTGGGAACATATTAAATTGAAATGTATGAATCTTCTATTTTTTATAAGTCAAAAATGGTCGCTGCCATGGTCGGGTGGCTCAGTTGATTGGAATGTTTTCTTGTACTCCAAAAGATCGCAAGTTCGATTCCCTTTTGGGGCATATAAGTAGGCAACCAATCGGTGTTTCTCTCTAGCTTCAATGTTTCCCTCTCCTCTCCTCTCCTCCCCTCTCCTCTCCCCTCCCCTCCCCTCCTCTCCCTCCCCTGTCTCTCTTCCTTTCTTTCTAAGATCAATAATATATCCTCAGGTGAGGATTTTTTTTGAAACAATGGTTGCCTGATAGTAATGTTATATGGTTCAGCCATACAAGAATTTCAGTTCTTGCAAAACATGCCACAGATTTATTATATAATAACACTAACATTTATCAAACCCTAACAGTGTGCCAGACAAGGCGCTATCTTTACATGCAGTATCTCACTTAATGCTCTTCACAATTTTTTAAGGTAGGTGTTATTATTTGAAAATTTTTCTGGTTCATACAACTAGTGAGTAACAGGATTGTACTTTGCACCTAGGCAGCCTGTCTCTTCAACTCATCACAGGAATCTGATGCATAGATCCTTCCAACCACTCTAGCCCCTTACCATTCACTCTTTCATATATTATGATTCTAGAAGGGCAAGCTTCTCTATGAATTCAGGTTGGAACTCAGGTGGGACTGCTGGAGTAGGGTTTATGGGGTCTTGCTTCAGCATGGTAAATAGTAATGAATTCTGCTCTTAAATCAGAAACATCAAACCACACCCTGCTTTATTGAAGCCTTGTCCTTTATCAAATACATCATTTCCTCCCATTCTGACTATTGTGAATATCTTGGCTCCCTATAGGATATTAAAAGGAGAAATTATTTGGTATGGATCTATTTCTCTTGTTGATATTTTAAAAAGTCACATATTCTCCTTACTCTTACTAAATCAGTCAGTTTATGCCTTCATTTCAGTCTTCACTGTTTATTTCAGTCAACCTTGTTCATTCCTCTTTCAGTCGTCACAACTGCCAGATCTATGTGGCTCTGTGATCCGTGGTAGATAAAACCCCAAAACCAAGATCTCTAATTCAGATTCTGCTTAAGAAAAGGGAGACCTGTATCACTGAGTCACATCACAGCCTCTGAAAATGGTCAAAAGCTGGTTCCCTGCATCCAAATCAGCAGATTACAATATGCTTTGGATTTTTTTTTTTTTGCATGTGTGGTTTTCCTTTCCTTGTGGATTACTGTAGTTCATTGTTACTTTTCCTTCTTCTCTTGTTTTTTTTTTTCTTTTTTTTTTTTGGCTTCACTTCCTTCTTCTATTGTTGTAGCTGTCTTTTTCCTCTCATCACTTTTCCTGTTGCCTTTCCAATTGGGTGGGGCCCCCATCCAACTCACTCACTGTCTGGCTCTAGCGTCCTTTTGGTCCCAGGGGACAACAGTCTTGTGCCAAATAGACCCAATCCTAGGTCATCAGAAAAAAGATCCCAGCGACTAAGTATTCCTAAAGTTTTCCTGTATTGATTTTATATTAGAATGAAATCCAAAGATGCCTAATTAGGGGGAGAAAAAACAACCTCATTTTCTTGGCCTCCTAGCCCCACACCATTCTGAACACAGACAGCACCAACATCCATCAAATCAAACAATGAAATCAACTTTGGTTACTTAGCATAATATAAATAAACTTGTAATATTCTATTAGTGATGGATCAATGTCTCCTATCTTGAAAATAAACATCAGAGCTTAGCCTCAACATTTGCATAGCAGCAGGAGACTATTATTTTGTGGTAACATTCGATTATATTGACATCAAGGCAGATTTATTAAATTAATAAATAGTATATGATTTTCAGCCTTTCATTTCCAACTCCCCTCTGCAAGGTTATCTTATGAAACCATCCATGTTTTTGATGCATTATCTATGACCTTTATTTCTTTTTTATTTGTCAGTTTATACTCAAATTAATTTTTAAATATCCATATTTTTCAGATGGAAAATTTTAATTGGTTATTAAGAACAAAGTTAATAGTGGGAGTCATCAAATTATTAATTGTTGAAATATTTCAGTGGCATAATATTTGAAGGGGAAGTATTTCAGATGCACTTTTCAAAGTTCTGAATGTAGCTAATGGCAAAAGCCCATGGTTCCTGCTGCCTCTTCCTTTCACTTGCAACCTCAGGGCTTTTGCCCTGGCTGTTTCCTCTGCCCGGAATGCTCTTCCTTCTGCTCTTTGCATGGCTGGCTTTTTCTCATTACTGAAATCCTCTGGAATGTCATTTCCACAGAGAGGTTTTCTCTGGGAGTCCTTTTTAAAGTGCTTACTCTCCCATCCTTAGTCCCTTTTCATCATGTTGCTCCGTTCTATTTTTTCTTTAGTCATATGTCACTATCTGAAGTGTGTATGCTCTGAGTTACCCTGTTAGCTTACATATTCCATGGGGGCAGTGGTTGTGTGCTTCTTCTCATACTCAATCCCTATGTCCCAAAACCTAGAACAGAACCAGGTACTCAGTGACAATCAAAAACACTTATTGAGCAACTGATCAGCCGACTGACTGAATGAACAACTCTAAGTCATTCACATGTGAATTACCTTAAATCCTAGCTGGCTCAGACATTTGCAATATGCCTTTCCAGCCCTCTACCCTACCCTGCAAGCTGGAGGCTCCTTATACTCTCAGAAGCAATAGTGATTGGACAGAGAGCACCAGCATACTTTTCATATTTTAGGCTTTGTCTGACTAATTTATTGTTCCAGTGTCTAAACCACTTTAGCAGAATTTGGGTGAGCAGGACATGAGAGACAAATATTTCCTCTTCTTTTCTATCACTGCAGATCTAACTTGCTTGGAGTTCCAAGTGGCTTAATGTTGCTGACAATAAGGAAACAAGTAGCACGCGGTCATCATGTCACCTCCTTTTCAAAAACCTCCTTGCCTCCTCACTTACAGGATATCTTTCTCTTCCCTCAGATTTTTATCCAGTCTGTTTCATCTGTACCCACAGCCTTCAGTCTGCTGCAGTTATTTATACATGTCCGCCTTCCCCACCAGGGTATACACTCCTTGAAAAAACCCTATTCATTCACAGACATTGACAGCATACCTACTTGTTGAGCTTGACATTGGGGACTATATTGTTGAAGAAGACATTTCTCTGGTCTACAATTCCTACCTCAGCTTGTTTCTTGCCTTTGGAAAGTGATTACTAATATTTCTGAAATTAAGTTTTAGTCCCAGCAACTGAAGTCCGACCACCTGGGTGTGAATTCGCTGCTCCATTAATTGTTAGCTGTGTGATATTAGGCAAGTCACTTAACCTTTCTGTGCCTAAGTTTTATCAAGCACAAAATGAGATGATGTTACTAAGTGGGTATTAGGCTATTATGAAAATTGAATGAGAAAATACATGTACTAGGTGTAGCATTAAGCTTGGTACATCATACGTTTTTGTGAATGTTTATGAATGTTTTCTTTCTAATTGGAGCTGGTCTGTGCCCTATATGGTCTATTACCATACACAAATGTACTTGGTACATCTGTTGACACTGTATCACTTTGTACATGCTGTTCCCTTGTCTTCAATGGCCTTCCTTACCCCTCCCTGACTCCTAACTCCTTTGAAAGCTATTCTCTGATCTTATAATCTGTATTATGTATAATAATATGCTGCCTTTTAGTAGAACTTAACTTTTCTTGTGTCTTGTCTCCCTAGTGAGATAGAAGTGTGAGGATAATGCTATGATTCTTCAGCAGAGTCAGAGATGGTCCTACATTCATAACATGTATGCGCTCTTATTTCAAGGTTATTACTGGAGAACTTAATGCCAAATTCAACAGCCTCTTTGTTGGTGGCAGGTGGTCACTGTTATGACATTATTTCAGATTTCATTGATTCTAGGATGAACACATGGATTTTGATGTCATCTAGTTATATCTGCAAAGAGGAAGTTTCCAAAATGTCCCTTAATTCCAGTAAAGAAATTATTTATCTTTATTGATACAATATAAGTACTTTTCCAGATTGACTCAGCAATTGCAATAGGAAAAAAATTAGTCATCCTCCTCCTCATAATAAGCCTACATACACTTCAATACAGTCATCAACTAATCCTCTTCTCCCAAATGAACAATCAGAATATTTATTTGCATAGCTAATATCACAAATAGTGTAGGCAAACAGACAAACTCACTCTCCCGTGAATACTACTAGCTTGTAGTTCATGGTTTAGGTGATTTCTCTAGAAAGAAATAAAAACATCTTTAGAGACTTCTACTGGTCAGTCGACACTTAAAATGTTTTTCTAAGCTATTCCCAGTAACTGGAATCTTTTAAGTATTTATTGGAGGTGGAATGATAATACTAATTAAAACAACAGCTATATAGTAATCCACTCAACAAACAATCATCGAGCACCTACATAACATTAAGTATTAAGTGACATAGAATTTTCTTGGTAGTGGAGGGGAGACTAAAAAACTGTTAGCAGCAATAGCTACCATAAAGAAGTTTGGAGATACAAAAGTTCTCTGAGTACTTATTGCAAACTGGGCACTGATCAAATCCTAAGGGTGTACAGACAACTTTTCCTTGAGGAGCTCATAGCCTAGAGGGGGAGTACAACAGTCTTATATGTTCAGCAGTCTTGTAATTAAGTGCCATGAATAATGTTAGTGGCAATGGGTACTTTGGGGGCACAGAGGAATACCTCAACTTAGACATCGCTTGAAGCTTGAGTGGAGCCTTGAAGAAAGAATAAGGCTTAGCTTAATAAAAAATGTGTTTTTTATTTAAAAACAAGGAGAAAGGCATTTCAACAAAGGGAACAGCATGTACAGAGGCAAATGGGGAAGAAAGATCACGCACATTCCAGAAGCTACAAGGAATTTGCCTGAAGTGGGGTAACCAGAACACAGTCGTGGAGATACAGCTAGAGAACAAGAAAACACTGATTCATGAGGAGTTTAATATGCACCATGAAAAACACTTTGGGTTTGTAACCCTTGAACAGTTGGGGAACCCCTGGAGGATTTTCAGCAGAGGAATGACCGGATCAGATTTGCAATTTAGAAAAATCATTCTGAAAGTTGTGTGAAGGAGAGAAAGAAAGGGAGGCAGAGGAGGGAAGCGGAGGGATCATCACAAGGATCCAAGGGAGGATGATGAAGGAAGGATCCAAGTCTGGTGATAAATATGACCTGGAGATGGAGAAAAATGAAAAACTGGCACTGCTGTGTGTCCATTTCAGAAGAGTAGGCAAAGATGATCTATTGGAGCAACTGCTTATAAGATTTATATTAATTAAATAGCCATAGGTTTTTACATAAGCAAAAAGTTTAGTCCTGATATTGCATGTAAATCCATTAACTATAAATTACTTCATGTGATAGTGCCACATATTGAAATATTTCAGTAAGAATACATCTTTTCAATTACAGTAGAAATTGATGGGGAAATCAGCATTTTATTGTCTTTAGTCTCATAATGTATAAAGAGCTTTTTATAGTTCCTTCCAACAAAAAAATATCCTCGAAAAAAACACAAGTAAAACCCCAACCAAACAAAAGAAAAATTATTTTTTAAAAGATAGATATATATGTACATGGATAGGTTGAAGACAAGGAACATTTCAAAATTATGGCTTAGGTCATTCAAACCCTAATTGGAAAAGCCTCCCAATCCCATACAACTCACCTGCCGTCCCAGGTTCGGTTCTCAGAGTCTGAGATGAGTTTGGAATACAATGTGTTCATTAGGGATTAAGTCTTTGAAAGGAAAAGGGTGGAAGTAGAATTGGACAGAAGAAGAAGTCAGTCGCAATGCAGGCTTCACGAAGCTTCAGCCAGCGAGGTGGAGCTATCTGGAGCAGATATCCTTCTCAGTGTCTGCCCTATGTCTGGCTAAAATGCCCTGGTTTTTCTACTTCAGTCTCACTCATTAGCTGCAAACTGCCTCAGGAAGGGCTTTATATCCATAGAACTGGTTTTTAGCAGACGCAGCAGACCCTATAGATGCCAATACCCCCACAGCTGGGTGGCATATATTTCTTTGAAAAGGGATCTCTATGTCTCCTACTCCTACACACTGTGTAGTTGGAGCTTCAAGACAGAGCTAGGCCTTGGTAGAACGAAACATACATCACTCCAGCCACATGGCTGGATCTCATCCCTTTAGAAGTGCCACTTTCAGAATTATAGAAATATCAAAATGGTGTTGAGAAAAGAATTCAAAACTGAGTTTAAAATCATTTATTAATAATGAAATACCAGTGAGAATTAAAAATTAGTATTGATGTGAGGATCTTGTTCTTTTCTGTATATAAAGTGGAAATCACAGAATTAATAAACCATACAGAGCAATTATGTAGCTTCATAGAACTGGAAGGAACATTAGAAAGTGCCATAGAGCACTCCTGAACTGTGGGAGAAAACTGTGGTTTCTTTTCTCCATCCCATCAGTTACAGCCTCACCTGAGGGACCTTTACCAAAACATTTAAAATCTCTTTGCTTGATTAACTAATAATTGAACAGTACTCAGAACAGGAATACTGCCATGTGGAAATTATGGTACAAGGTACAGGATGGAAGGAGAGATAATTTTTAAAACCAGTAGAATAATTACAGGAAGAATAGCTCATTGGTATTTAGAACATCAGTCTTCATGAACATTGTTACAGACCATGGGGCAGAAAACAGTGAAGATCTTCAGCTGTGATTCCTGTAACTAAGTACTATGTACAGAGTTCATAAATTCCTCATCCTTCAGAGTTTACCTGTATGATTAAAACCCATCAATTTAGCTCCCATAAATTTGTAATGTTGCAGTAACGCAGTTGTGGTGTGTCATTCTGGCCGAGAAAACATTTTTAATGATTTTCCCCTGAAAATAAGGGGATCTCCTAATATTCTTCAAGCATATCTTGGAATTCTGGGTCCAGCTATTATTTCCAACATGTCCAGGTGGTCACGAGCCATCACCCTCGGCCAATAATGACTTGTATTTTTAACTAACTGACCTATTCCTAACAGATATCATTTTTCTTACATTATGCAAGTTATTTGGAAAATAACAAAATAGGACTTACTTTAAAAAATTTATTTTTCACTAAATTGGATGGAGTTTTCTGCTCCTCTCTCACACAAGAAGGTCTATTGTACATCCCACTGTAACCTTTTTCCTCACCCCGCCTGATGGGGCTCTGCATTCCTGCCTGAAAGCCGTACTGCATACCAGAGAACCTGTGTGCACACGATGCTATGAAAAAAATCAGAGTAGTGCAGTAATGCAGATGCAAGACAAGGGAAAGGGAGAGGGAAGCTCAGAAACAGGTAAACGATAATATCCAAACTACGTATAAACCCACATGTGCCCCCAAATATCTGAAGGGTAACTATGCACAACAGTTGCCCACAAACACTTGGGTCTTTGAGTTTATCACAAGCTGTATTACTTATCTATGGAAAACAATGCACTTGAAAGTCAATGTATCAATAACTTTTAAAAATTCCATCAAATCAAGTTAAATGCTATGGTGTTCAGAATGTGTGTGTCTAATGAATAATTACGTTAGATACCTTTTATTTTTTTTTTTATTGCAAAGAGGATCTTGGCACTGCATGTATCACAGTTGCCGCCAGAAGACCCCTGTAGCCTCAACACTTTTATATTGGCGAACACTGTTTGCAGTGGACACTGAATACCAGAACCTCTGTGACTATCTTCCCCCAAAGTCAGACACTTCCACTGCCACTTTTCCCAGAAAATTGATTCTGTGAGGCACCTCCTTCCTCTCATTGTTCTCTTCCAAAACAATTTCTCCTACAAGCAAGGTGGATTGGCTGAGCCTAGGACAGAAATTTGCTCCATTGCTGTAAGAGAAACCGGGAAGTATATTTAAGTCTTATACATTGGGGAAGCACGGTTCATACTGTGGGTAATCCCTTAAACATAGAAAGGGTTTCAAAAGGTGTAAGTGGCCACAAAAGCCTAGGCATGAAATGCGGCCAAATGCAAAGCTCAAAACTTGTGCATCGAGTTACTGGTAGGACTTAAATTTCTCCAGTCATGGAACTGGGGGAAATGCTCAACATCCCAGCAGAGATGGAGAGGGTCATTTGAGTGCTTCTTGCTGACATCTTCCGTTGTGCTCCAGGCTGTCCCAGATGGCAGGAAGTCCCTGCTCAGGCCTCTGGCTGGGCCCTTCTCCAAGAGCTGACCCTCAGCTATAACACAGGGGCAAACTGCCAGAGCAGCAGCAAAAGACAACTCACCTACAAAGGTACAACCCATTATCTATAACTATTTAGAAATTTAGCTGATACACAGTGGAGAAAAGAACAGGTTTTTAAGCCTTGTTACTATGCATATGCTAATTATTAGACAGAGGGAAACATTATAATTGAGTTATGAAACAACTAAATAAAAACAGAGTACCTGACAGAGAGCTTCTTTACATGACGTTTTTACACACGAGTAAACAATGTGTTCTTTGTAGAGCTTAAAAAAAAAGAAACAGGGTGAGTTTTATTCTGTAAACTACAGCTTCTTGTTGTAACTAGACTAGTGCTCATGTTTGTTGACATCTTGATTTATAAAAACCTGAACAAGTTCAATTTCAATAATTGTTTTTGTTCAAGCAACAACAGAGAAAGGGGGTAAAGATTGATTCCCCCTCCCTAAAAATGGCATATGCAAAAGCTTTAGAATTCTCTTTGTTCACCTCTGGGTCAGATTTCATGAAAAGTAATAGAAATTCCTTTTGCTCCCCATTTTCCATGCATTTATGGCAGCTTGTGCTTCTAATGAGCATGAAGGAGCTTCCTTTCACAGAACTTTATCTTTGACCGATGAAATGACCTGTTCCCCTCAACTCTTCTCAATCTTGTCTGTTTTATTTACTCTTCCTCCTCAACCACAACAAAGAATTTGTGTTAATAAATTCCCTGTTGCAAAATTTAATCTAATGCCTAGAAATTGGTGGTCTGTTCTAAGTAGTCAAAGTCAACCTTAAAGCAGAGAAATAGAGGGTACTGGGCCTCTTTTCAGCTTTTAACAGTGAGTCACTGTGGGTGAAACCAAGAGTGGCTGTAGCTCTGGAACAGCAAACAAGTGGTTCACCCTGTATCCAGATTAACATATTTGTGTAATATACTTTGAGATACTTTGTCTAAAAGGAAGAATAACAAATAAAGATGATAATATTTAGCTAAAATAATTCAGAAGGAGCCCCGTATAAGCTGTGCTAGCTCATAAAATCTTTCATGAGCTTACTCATTTCACATCAAATTATAAAGGTAATAAAGAAAGGGACACCTAAAGTACATTTTCTGGTAAGAGAAAGTAACCAGGTGATTTTTTCTTAAACATCTCTAAATTAGACACTAGATTATGTTGTCTACAGAGAAACTTCTCTTCCCCAGGTAGCTGCTAAACCTCAATGCATATGTGACTATGGTAAGGCAGTGACCTCCTTATACATGTTTCCCTGTATAATTCACCTTCCTAAAATCATCCATGGCTTCTACCATCAAAGTAATAAACAATGAGATTACTTTTAAAAAGTAATTGCCAATACAGCATGTCCACTTTTGCAACAGGTTCTATTTTTAAGCAAATGGAACAAGAAATTAAACTTCATTACTGATGCAAGCACAACATAACAGAATATTCCAGATAAATGATATTTTAACAGGTTACTTAGTGTCCCCTCCCAAGTCAGTTCCTGAACCAAAGGGATTGACTATTGCTCAATAATACCCAGAACACTGTGAAATAACTCAATAGTTTACTCCAGTCCTGGAGCTGAGAGGGCCAAGAAAATGACCCATGTTACTGTTGCCCAGGGCCCAGTGATGGGTTCTGCCACATCACATGACATGGACAATGGAGAAGTGTGATAACTACTATTTCCTGCTATTTGTGGAATGGAACATTCGTGTCCTCACAGATGACGTTTTAGATTTTGTCAACAGGGGCATGCCCTCAATTTTCACCAATAGGAATGTTAACTGACAGCTAATAACTTTGGATGGAATTTGCCCCAACCTCACTGGGGCCTCGTTATCCAGTTTATTAAATGTTGAGCTTATATTTCCCTCCCTTGATTCCTTCTTTGTCTTGGTCACTGTACTGTTTCTCCATCAGAGACAAGATTTAGAAAAAGAAAATAAGTAAAGTTAAACTTTATGAATTATTCTTTATTACCAGTGTTGCAAAAAATAATTTGGATCAAAGTGTTTTTAAAAATAAAATAAAAAGACTTGAAGTTTATCTATGGGTTTGCACCCTTGTCCCTATTGCAAACCAAGTTATGTAAGAAATAATATGGTATTTTATATATATTTACTAAGAAAAACCTTACTCTTTTCAAAATGCTTTCATGTCATCGTCTCATTAGGTCATTCTAAAATTCCCATGATATATGTTAAACAGGTATTATTTATTTTTATTTTAATATAATCATTAAGCATTTCATTTTATAGATGAAGAAACTGAGAACAAAATGTTCAGTATTGTTTAGTAATACGGCCAGTAGTGGTAAACTGGAGACCAGATACCAGCTCTTCCGATCTGTGATCCCAGATGATTTCTACTTGCTCATCTGTCTCTGCTCTCTGGACAATCACCCAGTTCTTAGTTGGAAGGGTCTTACATGCAGTCAACCATTTCACAACCTTCTGTGTTGCAAAAATACAGTTATAGAACTTAGAATGCATTGTCTCACTCAACCAATAATGCTTATATCCCTGTGTCAATTCTCAAGAACCTATGCCTAATCCACAAGAATTAAGTATGTTACATAAGACAAAATATGTTTCAAGAAGAATTTTCCTCAAGGAAGTTTCAAGAAAAAAAGTTCCAAGGTCAAATAAGTTTGGGAAACACTGCATATCATACACCCCACTCAGAGATTCATAATGTACATTTGCATATTAAAGACTTTAAGAAGTTCTGCAAGAAAGAAAACTGCTTAAAATTGTTCCATTGAAATTCATCAACCTTCTTTGACTTTGAAACCCTTTTATTGAATAACAGTTATTAACACCCAATGCTAGAGTTCCCCAAAACACATTTTGGAAATTTCTCCTGTAGGAAAATATACTGACTTACATTTGAGATGTTAGGAGCATCTTTGCTGCTATGAGGTTGGGAGTTACCCTGCATGTAAGATAGATACTGGCGATCATTCCTGTGATGTCAGCCTGGGGCTAAAATTGGCGATAGATGTTGAGTCAGATATTGAAGGATAAGGAACAGAACAGAAAAGAATAAGAATGAAATGAGGGCAGGGTGACGGGGCTGGGGACACACAACTGGCAAGAATGACAAGAGAGCAGCTAACTTTGAGGTTTGTCCTGCCGCCTTCTTTCTTCTTCCTGAAGTCCTGCTACTGCAGACACTGCCCTGGACCAAACCAAGTGTAGGAAGCAAGGATGAGACTGAGCGAAGGGATGAGACCCAAGCACTAATGGCTGCCGTGGAAGGTGAAGACAGAGAGGAAAGGCATGCCAAACAGCTGGAGCGAAGAAAATGCCTGGTAGGAGCAACTGGTTTTCGATTGTCGAGCTCAGGAAAGGATGGAAGCCGGAGGCTGCCTTTAGAAAAGCCTGTGTCCTCCAGTAGTCAGATGACCATCCCAGCTGTCATCTATACTGGGATGCTTCTAGAACGAAAGGGGCACTATTAATAACCCTGTGAGGACAATAGACATAAACAAAACTATTCCAGGCACACCAAGATATGTGTCCATCTTATCCAGTACAAACGATATCCAAACATACGGCAGAGTTGTCTGGAAAGGGTGCTTGTTCCTTTTGCAACTAAGAACCATGGCATTCAGAAGGGGGAAAGAAAGAGATATGCATGTATCGATATTGTGAATTATATTGGGTTCCACTTTAAATAAGCTGTTTAGACAAAAACGTTTTTGTGACCCCCTTCATCAGAATGTACTGACCATGTGTGTTGTGGAGAGCAGTGTGGGTGCTGCTCTGGAGGATGTAAAGATAAGCGATACACATTAATCCTCTCAAGGAGCCCCCAGTCAACACAACGAATTAGGAGATTGCGGTACTCACACGGCCCAGTAGCAAGTACTTGACTGGAGGTGGTCATAAGAGAGCTAAGAACGAAGTGCTGGGGAAGTTCTGAGGAGGATAGAACTAGGGAGGCCCTGGAATTTTAGTGATGTTTGAACTAGTCTATGAAGGAGAAACAGGTTATTAACATGCCTGGGGTGCAGGGAAGTGGAGATCAAGCTTTCCAGGTGACAAGACAGCACCAGCAAAAGTGCAGAGGAGCGTGTTTGGGATACCAGTAGTCCAATTTGGCAGGAGTGTAGGATTTGTCAAGAGAAATAATGGGAGATGGAGTAGAGAACACAGGCTGGGGCAGGCCTGTATGGGGACTTGAATACCAACATAAATCATGTGGAAATAATTAATTCAGGAAATGATCAAAGGCTTTAATTGTATAGTAGCTGTCCAGGACAACCACCAAGAAGAATTCAGCTCCTTACCACTTTGCAAATCTTTGGAAATGTTGAGGCCAGCTCTGCACTTTCACAAGGTTGAACCTAGAAAGCTGAAGGACTTAGAAACACTTGGATTAAATACAAGTGTTAAGATTCTTATCAAATCTACATTAGACAACTATATTAGTTTTCTACTGCTGCCGTAAATATTACCACAGACATAGTGGTTTAAAACAATAAGAGACAAACAAAACAAACTAAAACAAAAATAGCAATTTATTCTCTTTCTGTAGGCCAGAAGTCCCACGTCAGCCTCAATGGGCTAGAATCAAGGTGTCAGCAGGGCTAAATTCTTCTCCAGAGGCTGGAGGGCAGGGTCTGTTTCCTTGTGTTTTCAGCTTCTAGAGGCCATTCCCATTCCTAGGCTCATGGCCTCCTCTATCTTCAAAAGCAGAATTGTAGGTGGAGCCTTACTTACATTGTATTACTCTAACCTCCTCTTTTGTCTCTTCCACTTTTAAGGATCTTTGTGATTATATTGGGCCCAGTTTAAATAATCTCAGGCAATCTCCCTCTCTATTGGCTAAGGACCTTACTTCTCCTTTGCCAAGCAAGTGACACGTGCACAGGTTCCTGGGATTAGGACTAGACATCCTTAGGGGCCATTGTTCTGAGCAGCAACCTACCTACAGTCAGGATCTTCCGTGACTTTTTTACTCTGCCCACCCCCCTTTGCCCCAGGCATGGGCACACGACCTCATCCTTTATTCCTCAAGGCACCACTAACGCTCAGTGTTGTATATAACATACTTTCTCTGAAGGTGTGTAGATCACCTAGGGTGATCACAGCAGAGTATAGAAAAGCACGTCAATTCAAATAGAAAGTGTTTTTACTTCTAAAATTTTCAGGCCTTGGGAGTTTCTTTTTAGCGATTTTCCCCTGTGGTCTGCCCACTCCGGGGACCTTTTTTTCACCATTATTCTCTCTTCTTCAAGCTCTTGGCCTGCCAAAATGCCTTCCTCCTGGTCCTCACTGAAAATGAAAAATTCCTGTTACTTTCTTATTTAAGACAGTTTGGCTTGGTTTGTCCCAGCCTTTCTCATCTAACATAAGTCCTGGGCCTTCCCTTCATTACCAAAAAGGTCCATCAACATCTTTGGAGACATACTCTGTGTCTGCAATCCATTTTAATTCTTTTTAGTAGTAATCATTTTGTTTTCCCTACATGCTACTAGAACAGGCTTTAATACCAATTTTAGAAAAAACATCCTCTCTCCATAACAGGTGGGTGACCTGTACTGCAGGGACTAATGGGACAGTGGTTTACAAAGAAACTGGCATGCTATCACCTGGGATGGTGAAATCATCCTGACTCTAGGAATCTAGGAACCTGGGTACTGAGTCAGTTGTGCCTCAAATGACCTGGTAACTTTAGGCAAGTCACAACCTTGAGTCACCATTTTGTCATTCAGTAATACAGGCAAACTGAATCAGAGGTACTCTGTGTTCCAAAATTCTAGCTCTCTAGAGTTCATAATGTACACTTTCTTGACGTCAAATGTGGCTCTCAGTGATCCGGATAATGTTCAGTCACTGGGTCACTCCTAAACATGTACAGGACTTTGATGAAACAATGAAGCTGGAGTTGTATATTAAGATATACTTTCTAGTGCCTCCGGGATCTCTGATCCTACTGTAAATACCTTATTGAATGAGTGCAGTTTGTGTTCGCAGCCTGGGGAGTTTATTGGACATAATAAGAGTTGGAAGCAAACCAGTGTCACTGGAGCTTCGGGGGCTCCCAGAAACTCTACTACTGTGATACGTTATGCTTTTTGGATTACATTCAATTTGGGGACCATAAGTTTTTGTTTTCTTTTTGAAAGAGCTGTTGAAATCATAGCCAACCTGTGGAAGCCACAGTGGTGGACTAACAAGAAAAATAGGACAAGACTCTGTTTTTTTAGAAAGATTTGTCTAGCAGTTAGGTATAGTTTGGAATGAAATAGGGGGTGATAGGCAGCAGGAAAACTAATTAAGAGACTGTTATAAAAGTTCAGGCATAATAAAAATGTAACAGGATGCTGGATGGGACTTTTCCTGTTGTCTCAGGGTTTCCGCCAACACGCGTAGGACTGAGGACAATAGACGGTAGGAGTCCGTATGTTCTAAAGGCCGTTGCTAAACACAGCGACACAGGACTTGCTAACTGTCCATTCTGTCACGCTCCCACCCTATGCAAGTGAGTGAATCATTGAAAACAACAGTCTGGGATGGAAGGGGATTTGCAAAAGTGGAAAGTACTATGGCTTATCTTTTGTGTCAAATCACATGTTCCCTGGAGTTTGAAGAACAGAGAGGCTGATGTCTGACTCTTGCCCGGACATGGACAGGGACAGAGAGAACAGCAATGGCAAAGGCAAGAAAAGGGAAGGGGGTGTTTTCTATAAACCAAATAGTCAGTGTGGGAGGTAGCTAGGTTCCAGGGCTGCGTGCTGACCAGAGTATCACTTTCTTGGGAGAAGAAAGTTTGACATTCTTTACAGCAGGGAAGTAGAGGAGTGGGAGCCTCAGAAGAATGCACTGAAGTGCTCTTAAAAGACAGAGTTAGGTTTTCAGGAACAGCTATCAAGGACACATGGACAAAACCAAGGGGGAGTGGGATGCGGGGGAAGGGAGGTGGGGATAGCTGGGGTTGGGAGGGAGTGGTGGAGGAAAAATGCAGACAACCGAACTTGAACAACAATTTAAAAAAATCTTCCCATTTGCAACAAAAAAAGAAAAGGAGAGAGTAAGGGTTGAACAGTTACTAGGATCAAGGCCATTTGAGAGCATATATCAAGAGAGAACCAAGAAAGCAGTATAATGAGTAGCAGCTACCATCTCCTCTAGTCCCCTCCATCCCTTTCACTCCCCAGCCCCCAGCCGGACAGAGGCAGAAGCAGGTAACAGAGAAGATACAGCAAGGAAGGGCAAGGAACAGACTCCACGTTGTATCTGGTCTGTGGACTCACTGGCCAGGCCTGAACTGGAGAGAGGAGAGAAGCTTTAAACTGGATGTTAAATGAAAGTTTTGATTCAGAGTAGACTAGACTTTTTAAATTCTGAAAACAAGACCGTTGTCTAGTGTCCTAATGTAACAGGAAAGAACACAGACTCTGTCCGAGGTGTCATCCAGGAGCAGGAAAGGAAGACATAACAGAACATGTTTGAAGGCAATGAAATTTAAAAATAAAGCTGTTTCCTGTTTGTACCTCATAGAGGCCAGCTCCTATAACACATTGGTATGACAGAAATAGTAGTAAACACGATAACAGCAATAATAATAACCATGTGTTAATTGTTGGCACAGTGTGCCAGACTCTGTTAGGTGCTAAAGATATATATTTCATTTAAACCTAGCAACAGTCTTACGGAGTTAAATATGACCCCCTTTAACAGATGTTAAAACTGAAGCATAAAGAGGTAAGTAATTTGCTGACAATATAGTTAATAAGTAGCTGATTTTAGACTCCATAACACGTTTAGGGTTAGAATAGGGTGGCAGTTATAGAAGAGGAAAGAAGCAAAAAATTAATGAATAAAATATCTGTGTAATCCAAGATAATGGATTGTAATCCAAGAACGGATGACATAATTGATAAAAAGCAAGGAACCAATTTATGTACATTGATAACACTTTGATTATTGTACAACCCAGTAGTGCCATTTGTTGCTAAATATAAAGGTAGTAAATGTATATCTTAAATAACTTGCTTTTGGTAGATGGTTCTGCTTTTTTAGTTTGTTTTTAAGAAGTGTTACCTGGTTATTTTGAAATTAGTGCCCTGTGATATAACCAATATATTAATGTATCATTTATTTCAAGTAAATGTTTTATTATGCCTCAGATATTTTATAGAAATGACTGAATGTATGTCCATTGTTTTACTGATAATACAGCTGCTTAAAAGGAACAGCTGAATTCAAGAATAAGCACTACACTGTGAACTTCTTGAAGCAAGGACCTTTTCTGACTCATTTTTGTGCTGTAACCTTCACACTCATGAGATAAGAGTCTGGCACATTGTAGATGCTCCTTAATCTAGAACCTTTTTGTTGAGCACCTGCTAGGTTCCAGGCACTGAGGTGAATGTTACATGTATGTGACAGAGCAAACCTTTTTAGAGGGTGTGTTCACAGCCTCTAAACCACACCCCTTGCTATACCCCTGCTGCAATCTAAAGAGAATTCTGGCTTTTGTTCTGTAGAGTCTACTTTCTGCCCTCTGAGGGGAATCGGACTTTTGCCAGATTCAGACTTTGTGATACAGCATTGAGAGGCTGGGAGCCAGAGGAACAGAACTAATGAAGTGGGAGGAATGGGGGAGAGAAAGAGAGGACAGCCCATGAAGGCAGGCCTTTGGGGAGCCGAATGTGGAGACGTTGTTCCAGGGAGCGCTGCTGGAGGACTCCCTTCGTTGTGCTCTGAGAAGCCCAAGTAAGGGATATAATTTGCCTCCAACTGCTTTTTGCTTTTGTTTCTCCTCCAACATAGGAAAATGGGGGGCCTGGATTACATACATATTATTTCTCATCCTTGAAACACTCTGCCAGTGGAGACACTATTGTCTTTAATTTCTAGGTGAAGAAAGAGCCTTTAAACATATGCATAGTTCTCTCAGGGCTGCACAGCTAAGGCTAGGATTTGAATCCAGCTCTGGCGGGCCTGAAGCCCACTCTCTCTCCACAATGCCACACGGCCTATAACCTTCTATTAAACTGAACTGAATCAAAGGGCTCCCCTTGTGAGGGGCCTCTATTTATTCTGGCGTCATCGATAAATAGGAAAGTCTTATTCCTGATGTTCAATTCAGATGAGAAAAGCTTAACTCCTAGCCTGGAAAGCAGGCCTGCTTGCTGTGCTAAGGTTGCCTGTGGGCTTGATTTTGAAGTCTAGCCACTCTGCACCCAGGAAATGGCATTGTTTGCTGCAAAGGTTCAGCTAAAACTGATGCTAAAATTGCTCTGTGGTCATTCCTGTTTCTGGAATTTAATTTTCTGAGCAGGTAGCTTACTTACCTGATCCTAAGTGACGAGTAAAATGTTTCTTCACACTGCCAACCAAACTACCGTAGACCTTTCAAAGGGCCAGGTGGTAAGCAAAATTGTATGTGCTTGTTTTGGTAAATTATTATTTTAAATGGCTGGAAATAATGTCCTCATCCTCTGTCACCTTAGAAATCATTGTAAAATTTCTTTTTTTTTATTTTAATCATTGTTCAAGTACAGTTTTCTCCCCCCTACTCCCATTCCAGCCCACCCACCCAACCCTCCCCCCTTCCCCCCATTACCCCCCACCCCTAGTTTTTGTCCATGTGTCCTCCAAATTTGTTCCTGTAATCCCTACCCATTCCCCCCTGAAATTCCCTCTTCTCTCCCCTCTGGCCACTGTCAGACTATCCCCTATTTCAGTGTGGTTATATTTTGCTAGTTTTTTTTGTTTTGTTTTGTTGTTTAGATTCCTGTTAAAGATGATATCATGTGGTATTTGTCTTTCATGCCTGGCTTGTTTCACTTAGCATAATGCTTTCCAGCTCCATCCATGCTGTTGCAAAGGGTATGAGCTCCTTCTTTCTTTCTGCTGCATAGAATTCCATTGTGTAAATGTACCACAGTTTTTTGATCCATTCATTTACTGATGGGCATCTAGGTTGCTTTAAAATTTCTTATAAATACCTCAGGAACAGGACTACCTACTCCTATGGAAATGGAAAATGGGTACAATGGACCACCAAGGAAATAAATGGCTGCTTGACAGAAAACAATATAACCCATTAAAATAAATCTCTTCATGATCTAAGTCCTAATGAACAAGCTGAGTGCATGAACAGGTAGGGGGAAAAAAAAGACTGAACATAGGAGATGGTTTGGAAATAGGTTGTGGATACCAGTTTCCAAAGTTGAGTCAACTTCTTCTGTTGAGGGAACACTCCATTGGGGTATCAACAGTAGAGTGATGTCATCTGTATTCAGAGGTACATGCTACAGAGCCATTATGGACCAGACAGGAGGTGTTTAAAAAGGACTTGACAGAAAGAAATAGCCAGTCTGTCATGCCAAAATCCAGAGTGCTTTTCTTCAAGGTGAATCATATTCCATTCAAAATGTCAAGTAGATTTAGTCATTTTAATCTTTTCATTAGATTAAAACTTGATACCTTTATAAAAGCTAAAGGACTAGAATAAAGCTCCACTTTTTTTTTAATTTAAATCCCAACTTTGATAAATTGTGTGATCTTGACCAAGTTGCTCAGCCTCTCTAAGCCTCAGTTTCCCCATCTCTAAATTAAAGGCAGTGCTTACATTTATAGCAGGATTAAATAAAATAACCCATGCAAAACATTCAGCACTGCCTTCAGCACTAGTAACACCCAATAGTAAATATTAGAAATTATTACTATCAAAAAGAATAATAAATATAGTAACTAATAATGTTTGTTCAACTCATTAGCCTATATTGTTAATTTTTACATTCTCTCTTTCCCTTGAACTCATAGGCAATATATGATCTTAATAATTGAACAAGTGTGCTGAAGGATAAAGAAACATAGATCTTAAAGAGGAGTCAACACAATTTCTGCATAGCTCGGACCGGTCTGGTATTGGTGGATCTGGAAGTTTCCATGTGCCATGGGCGTCCTTGCAGTATTTCCTTCTAAAGCTTGAAAAGAAAGTCTGTTTTCATAAGACCTTGGCCCTGATTTCCAGTGGGAAAAGGGCTGAAGAAATTTGGTTTCATTTCCAAGTATCTTTGCACTTTTCCCAATTGTGCAGAACCTCCAAGCTTCCCCAGATTACCTCGTTTCAATGACATCGAATCTTTCAAAGGGAATGTAATAATTCCACAGAGAACTTACCATTTCTGACAGCCTGCCTCCCACTGTCCTCAGTGCTTCATAAATTATGCTGCCTCTGAATGTGAGCTGGGCAGCACCATTTTCCTGGCCCCTTATGATTCATGGTTTCTCTTAACTCTGTCAGTGCCTCGTCAGCAAAGCTGTGTCTTTTGGACAGAATAGGATGTGATCTGCTTCTTGGAGGGCAGCTTACTAATTATGTACTGATTTTATATACTGATGGTATTTTTTTACAATTTCAAGGTAACTAATAACTATTAACTTTGGGAATTAACTTCCAAATTTAGAAAACATTACCATTTAATTAACAATCTGCTCTCTGCAATATACTGTGACCTGAGAAGCCACTTTAATGGTAATATGGTGTTATCATTAAAATTAAGTAACAAACCAGAGGAATGGTGCTCTTCAGGTCAGATATGAAGAGACCATCATGAAAAGAAAGTGAAACTAAAAGCAAGTATTAGGCCAAAAGAACAAAACGGTGTGGACAGCCCTGTACCGGCCCCCCTGTTTTGTACTGCTGAGGCAGGTGCCTCCGGACCTGCCACTCCCCAGCACTTCCAAACCCAGGCCCTCCTGCAGCACAAGGCCGAGCCAGTTTGTTGGGTAGTTTGATGACAGAGGCCTAAAGCAAATAGGATAAAAAGTTCCTGAAAATAACTCGCTTCTAGACTATTTTCTTCTTTATCTGTTCTCTTTATATCTAAGAATATAAATCCTTTCTTATGAATGTCTTCTTTCTCTAGCCTCCAGGACTTCCCAGAAGTCTTCCTGGTTACATAGGCTCTTCCTGACGTAGGAACCTTACACTGGGAGATGGAGTGGAAGTTGTCCGGTGGAGGCCTTCCCAGCATTTCCCTTGTGGCCTTCTACTCAGAGAGGGTTCTCCCATTGCCAGGGTGCTCCTTTGGACTTAGGGAATACAGCATTGGGAGAAGGGGAGCAGGAGAGGAAAAAATAAAGGTGCATGGGATATGGCTAGGAATAAAGTTTTTACAGGATTTGGAGAAGGGGATTCTATCTAGAAAACCTACAAGATGAAACCAGTGGGAGAGCAAAAGATGTAAACAAAATGGTTCTGTGGACTATGTATTGGCAGCACAGTATTTGAGAGAGGCAAATGTTTAAATTATTTTGTGATTTCCTCTTAGCTGTTGGGTCATGTTTCTCCAACAATACAATAACCCTGATATTGGGCCTTCTGATTTTCTGCCTCAGTAGAATTACTTCAGGAATGATTGACAGATTATCAGCTGCTGCAACTTAGTTCTCCAACTGCCAGGGTCTATCTGACTTCTAAAGCTTACACATAAAGACCCCAGAGTCAGTATTGGTACAGAACTCCTTATACGACTGCAATGCCTGCTCTTGCTAAGGCTTCTCCAACCTTGCTCACCAGCTCCATCCTGTGTCTTTCTCTTTATAGGGTTTTAAAAGATCCAAATTTATAGGAAATGAAGATAGGGAGACCATGCTTCCTTAAAAGGGTTTAGAAATAATCTCAGGTCAGAGAGCTAAAAGCCATTAGGGATTAAAAAGGGATTTTTTGTTTCCTTTCTTTTTTTTTTACCTGACTTGATAACCTACCATTTAAACATTGTTTCTATGGGAAAATTGTGTTCTGATTTCAAAAAAAAAAAAACAACTGTATATATGGACTTTAAAAAGACAACCCAAAGTAAGTCTAAGGTTGCCTTTTAATGATTCTTGAGTATTGGTTAGATTTAATTTTTATTTTAAAGGACAACTTCATTTATCATTTACATACTTTAAATGAATGTTGCTATGCATATAAACAAGCCTATTGGGTATATAACAATGTACTAATAATAATTATCTTTGGATGGTAGTATTATAACTAATACTTTCTCTTTTTTATAGCTTTATATGTTCCACACTGAGAAAACAATAAAGATTTTTATTTTTTAAAAAAGCAAATAGAATTGAAAAATACAATTTATAATGGCATCCAAAGTGTTGTGAATATGAAGGGATAATTTGATAAAAGAAGTACAAGACTTCTGTGCTAAAAAATATATACAGTATTGCTGAGAGATTTGAAAAGGAAAAAAAAAAAGACCTAAACAGAGATAAACATGTTCATGGATTGATACACTCAATATTGTCTTCCCAGGCTGATCTATAAATTCAAGGCAAACCCAATCAAAAGCATTTTGATAAAAATTTACAAGCTGATTCTAAAATATATATGAAAAAGCAAAGGACTTAGAATAGCCAAAACAATTTTGAAAAAGGAACAAAGTTGGAAGACTTAATCTACCTGATTCCAAGACTTATAAAGCTATAATAGTCAAAATGGAGTAAAATTGACAAAAAGATAGATAAATCAATGGAACACAATACAGAAGTCCAGAAATAGACCCACATGTATAGGGTCAAAAGATTTACAGCAAAGGTGCTAAAGAAATTCAATGGGGTTGAAAAGATGGTTTTGTTCAGTAAATGGTTCTGGGACAAATGGACACCCATATGTGCAAAAAAGTGAAATGACTCATCTCACATCGAATTCAAAAGATTAATTTGAGATGCACCATAGACTTAAATACAAAAGCTAAAACTAAAAAAAAAAAAATTTAGAACAGCATGCAGGGGGGGAATCTTCATGATGAGGGGTAGGCAAAGATTTTTCCTAAAAGGCAAATATTGACAAATTGGACTCTATCAAAGTCAACAAATCCCTGCTCATCGAAAGGCATTGTTAAGAAAATAAATTGGCAGTCTACAGCGTGGGAGAAAAGTTCACTCTATATATTTGGCAAAAGACATATTGAAAGCCCATTGATAGTTTAACAATAAAAAGATAACACACTTTAAAAATGAGTAAAAGACTTGGAAACATCAAAAAGGAAAATATAAATATCCAATAAATACATTAAAATATGTTCGACATTATTAATCATCAGGGAAATGCCAATTAAAATCACTGGTATACCACTATGACTCCACTAACATGACTTAAACTTTAAAACATAGACAACATTCAACACTGGCAAGGATGTAGAGTAGCAAGAACTCTTGCAATTGCTGGTGAGAGTGTAGAATAGTACAACCACTCTGAAAAATTGTGTGGTTTTTGATATATATTCATTCTATGATCCAAGAGAAATTTTAAAAATAGGTTCACAAAAGACATGTGCTCTATTCATAGTCATGTTATTTATTATAACAAAAACAAACAAACAAATGAAAAACCTGTAAACAACCCAGATAGGAGGCTCTTTCTGGTCAAACCTCTAGCTCTCTGTCCATTGCCATCTTCCATGAATCCCTTGCCCTCTCCACCCTTCCAGCTGAACTCCGAGAACACATGACTCTGTCCCACGTTCATGCCTCTGGCCCATGCAATTCCACCTGCCCAGGATTCTCCACCCCTCTATTCCTCTTCTCCTAGTCCTTCCTCTCAGGATCGGCCTGAGTTCTCTGAGCTGCCTCCCTCGCTCCCCTTTGCAGTCATTAAGCTCGCTTCCCCTTAGAATCCTGGACTGATCACGTTTTGTTATGACCTTAACATGCATGTTCATCTTCTCCACTGGCTCATAAACTTCTGTCTTCATATTTCCCTTGCATCTAGCATTCCATCTAGTGCACAGTAGATATTAAAAGAAAATTTAAGTGTTTGCCAGAATCTAACTTACTCTGCATCTAATACTAAAATATATACTTCTCATTTACTTTTATTTCCAAATGCAGGTAAGTTTCAGAATAGTGTTTACTTTAAAGTATTCGCCAATCGAATGCTTTACCTGGCATGACCCCCACCCCCTAAGCAGTGCCTGTGGGAGAAAGTTGAATAAATACTGCTGTGATGCTATTAGCCAATTTTTGTACTGTGAGAATTACCACAAGATCCCACTGAATCTTACCACTTGCTCTTAGCCTTTTCGATTCTTTAAAGATTTACATACTAATGGAAGATTCTTAAGTAGATGATCCTCTGAAAAGTGTTCTTTTTGCTTTTTATAGTGGCCTTGGCATGTAGGTTCTTAGTCATTTATAATCTACATTAGTCCAAAGGAAATATCACCTTTTAAAGCAAATACTTTTCAAAAGAAAGTGGTTTTGTTGTTGTTGTTGTTGTTGTTGTTGTTGTAGAGGGCTTTCCTGTGCATTATATGATGTTCAGCAATGTCCCTAACCTCTACTCATTAGAAGCCAGGAGTACCCCCCGGACTATGACTACCAAAAATGTCTCCAGGCATTGTGAACACATGCCCAGAGATGCACAGTCACTCCTGGTGCGGAACTACTGCCCATGAGTCAAGAGCCGTGTGCTGGAGTCAGACAGATCTTGGCTCCCATTCACACTCTATCACCAAGGGATCCAGGTTAGGCTATTACCTCTTTATATTGAGTTTCCTCAATCTTTAAAATGTGAATTTTGGAAAACTGGTAAATTTTAATGGCCTAAAAGATTGTAGGGTGCCTTCAGTGAAAACAAGTCATATGTGTCTAGCACATCCTAGTATTTCTGATTTCGTGGGACCTCCCATTGTCTTTGCACTGCTTCACAATTCTGTTACTTATAGAAAATTGATAAATATGTAATTCTCAATGATAAAAAGCCTAAATTGTGTCTGCTGGAATGCAATAATTATTTGCCTGTGGATATTAGCACATTTTTCCTAATTTTGGATCTATCCTGAAATTCATTTCAACATGCTTTATTTGACCACATATGTGTGGTATTGTGAATTCTTCTTTGAATTCATTGTAACATCTTAGTGGTTTCTGTATTAATTAATTAATTAAATGAAATCTTTGATGTGTCAAAAAATGTTGGTTGCATCTGCAATGATACACTCATTCTTTTGGAGATGAAAACATGAGACACGTGTCTAAAGACCTCCAGAGCAGAGGCTTCTGATGTGCCAACTCCAGCTAAGCCACTCCTTTCCTGATTCCACACAGTTCTTAGAGTCTTTGTGTGCATTCATCAGGTAAGTGAGGGGAATACAGTGAGTGCTTTGGAAGCAATGGTACTGCCTACAATGCTACTCAGATTCTCTGGATTCCTTGTTTTCACTATAAAAATTTATTAGTTCAGATGTCAATCTATGCTATATAACACCTAACCCACTTGGGGACAGTATCTGGGAGAGGATCTCTGATATCCAACAGCGCACCACTGCCTCATCATTTGCAAAACTGAATTGTACTTCGTAGGTTAATTGATAGGAATCATATTTCCTATAGAAGTCATTATTTATTTAAAAAACAGTTTTACTGTGTTGCCTATCCCATAGTGTTTCATTTTAACTTATTTATTGAAATGAAGTGTTCCACTGCACACCTGTAGCTAAAAGTTTCAAAAGTGCAGAAAATTTACTGGAACTACAAAAGCACTGTCCTGAGATCTAGGAGAACTTGACTTTGGTTCTTTCTAGTTCTCTGCTTTGATGCGTATGTGATTTTAGGGAACTCGTGGATGTTTCTGAATCTCTCTCTCTCTCTCTCTCTTTCTTTTTGTCTATAAGGTGCTTGAACTAGAAAGCCTTAGGTTATTGTCAGCTTCAAGATTCAATGATGTTTTAATTTTTTCTCTCTGATTGTTCTCTTGAGAACCAAACAAAATCAGAGGGTCATAAGTATAGGAAAAATGTGCTGATATTCCCTTACTCTCCATTCCTCCCAAGTTATGACTCCTTCTGCAACTTTTGATTGGTCTTACCTTCCCTCTTTGGGTCAGTAATAGCGTTGCCATTTGGGAACTGATACTCAGGCTCTGGTTCTTCCTCAGGAACAGCTTTATCAAGCCACCTTTCCCTTCCTTTGCCTTGCCCTCTACATCTTAATGAATTATTTCCTCATCACTATGGTCAAAGGGATTTTTATTGTTGGGGTGCCCTACTGTTTTCAAGCCCAGGGATTCCTCCTTTATTGTTTTTCTTTTTTTCTAATTCCTTGTCCACCATGTGCTTTACTTTCATGGCTGCACGTTCCTTCTTTCAAAGATGAGGTCTAGGTCAGCAGCTGCAGACGACTGGATTAGTGCCTTGCCTCTGTGCAGACGCATTTCCCTGACAGCATTGATCCTGGACACTTTAGCTTTGCTGGCAGCTCCACAGAGGAGGAGCCTGTGCCACAAGAGAGGTGGACTATTGTCTGGTCAAGGTGAGACTGAGGCAAGCTACTAATTCACTCCTCTTTTCTCAGTTATTAATTTTGCTAAAATAAGAACTGCTTGCAAATTTTCATTTAAAATGCACTGCTTGACTAAGATCTTGTGATGGCAAGATTCAAAGACAATTTTTATTGCTAAGTTATTAGTCCTTTGAAAGAAGGAAAATTTGATGTTTAATATTTAAACAGTTTCTATTTTGCTGAATTCTTTGATATCTGAATGTTAGCTGTGTAACCATTTAAGGTCCATTTATAGAGACTTCTCCAGACATTTAAAGCACTATAGGAATTTATTTGTAATGCTCTTGCATGAAAAATTGCCATCCATTTCTTACCATGGTGGTCATTGCCAGTAGATATGTCCATTGGGAATGAAATACAGAAATGGTTTATTCTTTGATGCATTTCAGTTTGTCCATTATACTAGACTGTTCTTTTCTTATGTACAGAAGTAAATTCCTTTCATTCTTAAAATGTTATCATTTCTTTACATTTTGGAAAAATTAACAGAGTTTAGCACAGGGGGCACTGTCTTATCTCTGGGCAAAGAGGGTATAACTCCAAGCATTTTCATTCAATTCTTTTCTTGATTTTTGGTTTGAGGTTCAGGAGTCATTGAAAAAAATAACTGGCACAAGTGTGCCTGGTTGTAGACCTGACTGAGGATTCATTTTGCCATGCATTTTAAAAGCATTACTTCAAGATATCCTCACTGTCATGGAGCCTGTGCTTCAAGAAAATGCTCCAGCTCCCCAAAACCGTGACATGACGTGTCGTAGGCCTATTCTATTACCTGTACAAAATTGAACTACAACTACTCCACATCCCCACACAATCTATTCACCTTATTTTTTCATAGTATCAGTAATTCCTGCATGTCTGTGCTATACCACTGTAAGAAAATGCATTTACAAGCTTCTAATGGAGCAGAATTCTATTCTTTAGGTACAATACAATCATGTGGCATCATGAAGGGAAGACAAAACCCACTGTGGTTTCGAATTAGCAAATTCGTTTCACGAATGCCAGTTTTGAATTAAACTGTAGATTCAAGACCACTACCACAACAACTTTGTTCCATAAATTGTATCCATTTCTAGGGACACAGAGGCAACCTACTAGGGTGGAAAGACCTAGTCTTTAGCTTTTGGTACTGGGTGCTCCATGTATGTTGCCCAATGACCACCAGCAAATCATTCAACCAGTTGGTCATATCTTCCTTAAGTGTAAAATAGGGATAAATATTTCTAGGTCCAGGGAAACTGTGTGAAAGCACTCCAAAAGGTGTAAAATCACATTCACATACTTTTTGCTTATGGTTGGAGATGTATTTGGCGTGTGCTTCACGCAGAGCCCCTTTCTCTAAGAACTGCTGGTACCTCTAACCCTTACTAAACAGGCAGGTATAGCAATGATGTTTGTCCCTTTCTCCTCTGACACTAATGGGCACCTGACCAAGGATGCTCAATGGCCATGAAGAATCAGATCTTCTCTTGAAATTAAAGGGACTCAAGAGTACCTCGGGTGGCAGTCCAGTGTTTGAGAGAAGCTGGGATCTATAGTGGTCATTTTCAGCCATGAACATGCTGATGAGTAGAGAGAGAATGCTGGAGAATGGAGGGATGTGCAGAAAGAAGCAGAAACAGTAAATCATGAAGTGGCAGAAGTACCTTAGCTCTAGGTCTAGATCTTAATCTAGTCTGCTGTGTACATTATATTTTTTTGTATTATTATTTTTTTCCTAGGAAGTGCAGAAGATAGCCCGTTTAGCCTTACAATAAACTCCCCCTTGAGTGGCTTTCTTTTCCTGGCAATGACTAGAGCTTTGGCTAAAACATTAATACCACAATTGAAAAGGTCACTACCAAGTACACTGTAGATTTATTGTACCCGAAGCGAAAGTTTCCAACTGTTTTTTGTAGCTACCAAGATGAAACTCTTTTTGGATATGCAGTTTCTAATTGCAAGCTGCAGACTGGACCATAGATGGTTCAAGAACAGGCCCAATTTCCACATGTAGATTTACTAACAGGATTCGAAAATGCATTTCAAACAATATGAGATGTAATCCTCCAAATGAATTCTCTCGCTCTGGCCATCCCTATATGCAGTTTCAGAATCCATAGAAGGTGACACAGTATAATGGAGATAATGTAAATGTTAGACCCAGGTGGAACTTCAGGCTCCTCTAAAGATGACGTCTGTGGATTTGGTCAAGCTATTCGACCTCTCTTAGCTTTAGTTTACTCATCTATACATTGCAAATAATATTTCCCTTTTAGTTTGTTGTAAGGAATAAATGAGATAGTTTATGGAAAGAGCTTGGCCTATATCAGGTACTCAGTATAGTTCATCTCTTATTCCTCCTCACTCACCATGTGAATTCTATTATTTTTTTAACAAAATCCACATAGTATCACTCCAAATGAATAAGTAGAAAGTAGGAGAAAAATAAATAAAAACTTTTGACTTCTTGACCTAGTCAGCCAGAAATCTTCTTACATTATTATGTAAAAAGAGGAACTAGGGCTTAAAATCAGACTTTAGGCAGAAGGACTGGAACTGAAGAGAGCACCACAGAGGCCTCATTTAATTCAGATACACATATTTCGGTCAACAAATTATCTTCTTAGTGCAGCAACATCTGGTGCTAATACATGCCCAAGCCAGTGTGTGCCTGTGCCTACATGTACGAACAGGGCACAGCCGACAGAGTGGCTTTTTCATCCCATAAACTCAAGATTGACTTGTTAAGTATATCTGCTCATTTGCATGAAGGAAGCTAGAATGCTTCCCATAGCAATCTGGCTCACTGTTTCAATGTTCAGTAATAAAATATATTAAGCTTCATAAGTTGTTATTTAGCTTATAAGAGGACTATTTTCGACAAGAAAGCCCTATGAGAAATGTACTCCATGATATCACAGGGAATGATTTCTGAGGACTGTGACGAGTCTAACCAAATCATTTTAGGCACCTCCAGCCCTGTCAGTCCATGTGATGCTATAGAAAAGCATGTGTGTTCATTAAAATGTCCGATTTCCTACGTGATGAATATAGCAAATAATCTCCAGGAAGCCAGACTTCAGTGGCTATGACCAGTTTGAAGCCTAATATCTCGATGCATGTTTTCAAAATAGGGGTACAGAAAGAAGAGAGCAGAAGGATCCTGCACTACTAGCTAAATACATGAAAAATTATTCCTCGGGCACCCTGATGCAAAGTGTGTAAGAATCAAGAAATACTTTTCTAAAGATTAAGACCCAGACTCTCTTCATCCATCTATGTCTAGTCCTGGTGACAGACCTAAATAACTTTAAAGTAGATATAAATATAGAGAAATATTTATATTCTAAAAGAAGCACTTTGTTAAAAATGAGCAAAATATCGACCATACTCTAATATATTATATCTTCATGTTGATGTTCTTTTGTGGTTATGGAAACACATGACTCCATAAACAATAAGAACAATGCAATTATATTTATATTATTATTCTTACACTGCGCACATTACATGCTAATTCAGCATTGTGAGGAGAGGTATCAACAATGACAAATCAAGTTTAAGGAGGTTATTTAAATTTGAAAATTTAGTAGCATACCAAAATTAATAAACCATAATCCACCAATCCATAGTTTTACACCAGCCTCTGTCTATTTAAGTTTAATTTAGAAAAGTTTTCAAGCAACTACTCTAAACCTAACCCCCTTTTCTATTTTGCTGTTTGATTAGTGTTTAACTAAATAAATTTATAATATAAGCATTATGACTTTCTAAAAAAGGGCTCCCTCTCCAACCCTAAAAAAAATCCTCACTAATTTAGGTTAAAAACAAAGTAAAGGCAGCAAAAGTGTCTTTAAGTTTTGCAATAATCCTTCCAGTACTTTTGCATCCCAAAAGGCTCCAGATGTGACCAGCCACTGCAAAATGGTAAGTTGTTTATCAGCATTCCACACTGGGAACTGGCACCTGTAATTTTACTCTTATTTTGCATCAGCATTATTAAAACACCTAAAAAATGACCAAGCGAAGATTCTGTGTAATCACACACACACCCTCAGGGTGAAAGGCCCTATCGGCTGTCTGTCATCCTGAGGGTGCCCATACAACAAGCAGCTTCTTTCTCTGTGGTCTATGCTGCTATTAGCCTCCTTCTATAAGCAGTTTCTGTGGGTAGCTATGGCTATAAAATGATGGTGAAACATTGTACTCACAGCCTTTAAAGAATCGATTATTGATCACTTTCAATAATGCAAATAACCACAGTCCTTTTCTTTCATTCATTCTTTTTCTTTCAGTTCAACCTTGTTTGCTGTTAATAGTCAATTGTAGTTTAAAAAGAGGCCCTGTCCACCTCAGTCTGGGGAGAATGTTTAAGAAATAAACACATTTGGGTCATGTGACAACAATTAACCACTTTGTTAAGCCATAGCTGCCACTTCACCCTCACCTTCTCTTTTTAACCCTGGGGCTCTGTTACATCCTGCCTACAGTTTCCCTAGCTGCCTGCTTCAGCCTGTTCCCATCTTGCCAGTGGTGTAGAAACATGACATGCTACCTTTTGCTTGCTGGCACTTTAATAATGCAGATTCGTGGAACTTCGCTTTTGCTTAACTGCTGATTTCTAACCCTATATGGCAACAGACTGGTATTTGGTACTGATGCACAATCAACCCAGGCTAGAAGCTGGCTTTTTAAAAGTTCCCTTTCTTTGTTCCTGTAAAATGATTTCCCATTTAAATGCTTGAAAACAGGTCATTTTTTAAAAGTCTTATGTAAGGTCACTGTGTACATGTGAAAAAAGAGGCAAGTGGGGAAACTGAGGAGCAGAGGGTTGAAGTGACTCATTTGGGACTGCACAGTGAGTCATCACCACTGAAGCCGGGAGTCCGCGTTCCTGGCCATTGCTGGTCAGCTTAGTGCAGTGGATTACATTGCCTTTGGAGCGAGAGCTCCACAGAGTTCTCCTTTCTCGTGTCACTTGGGCTTTAACCAGTTTTGCTTCAGCTTCTTATTGATGGTGATTTAACATGTATGTATACATTAAAATGACCTTAAGACCAAGGATGGTCTAGATAAGTTTCACAGGAACTTATAATTGCTGCTTGTGAGCATAAGCACCCTGAAGCTTAGAGTGCTGGGAGCATGCAGAAAAACCTAGGGCTATCTTTATTTCCTGGGTTAGTTGTTAGCTTTAGTGTCAGTGATGGTCAGGATGTTTACATCCATCCAAAATAACTTACTGCAAAATAAACCTTATACCTCTAGCAGTTCACCTATTGCTCAATGTTAGGAGAGTCTCTTGCCAAATATGCAAGGCTGTGAAAGGAGTGGGAGCATGGGAAGGCAAAAGGATGTGGAGTATTTACATCCCTGCTCCAATGTGAGTAAGGCCTCATGCATGACCAGCCAGATGGGAGTGACCATGGTGCCCCAGTGAGGGCCATGTCAGGATGCACTCATGCTTCATAACTTACGGGGTCCTTCCTTCAGCATACCTCTCTTCAACAGAATTGGGGTGGGGGGCGCTGATAACCCTAGCCTTTTGCATGTCACTTCATTTTAAAAGGCTGTTTTTCAAAATTGGGAAAAACTTCCACTGTCAGAGGTCTCAAAGATAAGTTCCTTAATGAATAATAGAGTATTTTCTGATAATATTAGTTATTTTAAAGAAATAAGGTGAGACTTAAAAGCTGAAACCCAAATATCCTTCTGTTTTGGATGCAGATGCAAAGACCCTTACCGTCCCCAGCATAAGCTCTCGGTGGAAGAGCGTCCCTTGGGAGCACAGAGAAGTCTGGAGAGAGCCAGGATCTCCCCCTGAATCAATCAGAAACCCTTGGAGGAGTCCTAGAACCACCTGTCTCTAATTAATCTCCTCCACTGTATTCCCTCAGCACTAACACAGTCATAATTATATTTATGATTGTAATTGTATTATATTACAGTTTAGATCCCCTTACAATAAATACCATCAAAATGAAAAACTCGCTATTTTAAGAAGAGTTCCAGGGAAGGGGTCCTGGCTGACCCTTAGAGAAGTCTTATGTTCTAAAAATCAATCAATTGATAAACCAACAAACAAGGGATACCCTTGTCATTTGTCTGAGGTCAAGCGTATGTTACACCTGAATGCTTGGCGTAGTGCCTGAAAAACAATCTGTTTTCTGAGCTGTGAAGGCAAATACAACCTTTGAGCTTGTGGCACGGGTTCAAGGCAATAGTCAGCCCTGTGAACAGAAGAGTGAGTGGACCACGGACTCTAGAATTCTAACAATGACATATTACTAAAAAACCACCTAGTTCTGAGCATGAAGAAGAGCCAACTGGGCATTTGGTTCTGATAGATTTTATATATAGCGGTTTGAACCAGTGAACCCTACTCCCTAATCATAACCACTAGAATCACTTGCCAACCTTTTAATCAATCATTTATTCAGAAATGGTGTACATATGGTGCCATGTAAGAAAGAGAAGTATTTGTGAACAAACCATGCCAGAACTGAGAAACCTATTGCAACAGTTTAATGTGTGGTAGCATTAGAGAAAGCAGATTTCACTATAAATAAAGCTACTCCTTATCAAATGCTTGACAGGTGCCTGCAGATGTCAACTAATCAAATCTACAGTTGAAGAAACTGACGCTGTGGGAAGTTTAATTCCTCTAAGCACATCCAGCTAGGAAATGATAGAGAGAGAATTCAAAGCCAGAGCTGCTCTTCATCATTACAATGTCCTCCTTGTGCTACAGAAAACTACCTTCCCAACTACTGAAAACCATGTTGGGAGAAGCATTCTGTCCTCTTAATCAGTCATGGCCTGCAAATTGATGAAAGTGGAAAATAATCTGATAGGACAGAATTATAGAAATCTAGAAAAAAATAATTTAAGTGCATACCTTAGAGGCTTCGGTGAGGCTGATGGTGATCTGACAGAAAGGAAGGCTGTGGAGGTGTTAACATTAAAATTAAATTACTGAATCACCGCTGGAATTTGAAGGTTATTAAATACATTATCCTTTCTGTACTAGTCTTCTTATATGTCTCTACTTTATTTTTATTTATTTTTGCCTTTTTAAGTCTATTTTTTTAAATGTAATCTTTATTGTATTTTTTCCATTGCCATTTAGTCCTATACCCCTTCCCCAGCAATCACCACACTGCAGTCCATGTCCATAAGTCCTCTTCCCTTTTTGCACAATCCCTCCCCTCCTCATCTCCCCACCCCTGCCCCGCTCCAACTAGCTGTCATTCTGCTCTCCATCTATGAGTCTGTCCCCATTCTCCTTGCTAGTTCAGCTTGTTCATTCAGTCCCACATGTGAGAGGAATCATGCGGTAAATATCCAAAGGAAGGGGCTAAGATCCCCAAGATCTCTAAGAAGAGGGGCCACTGCAATGAGCAATATGACAAAACATCTGGAGACAGACTTGGCTGAAATCCCAGCTCTCCTACTTAGTAACAAGCAAGTGTCATAGACTTTCCAAACCTGTTTCCTTATTAATAAACTATGGTGATACTACTAGTATGTAGTTCATAGGATGATTTTGAGTATTAAATGACAAAATGCAAAAATCACACTTGGCACATAGGAGGTGTTCAATATTGTTTAATTATTATTTTTAATTATTATTTGTTTACAAATTAAAACTTGACAGACATTTCTCTCTTACTAGATTCATTTTTTATTATATTGCTCTCATCAGAGGAGAGAAACTATTTTCTCTTGAAAAAAAGATAAATTAATGATTATGCCAACTTCATTCTTCAACATTTTTGCAGGACTTTTGGACTTTGTAGATTATTCAGGAAATAACACCAAAATTAGATTAAGACTCCTAACATTATTAGTGTGGTTGATGGTTTTCCTCAAAGTTGAAAACTTAAAATAATTTGTTCAAAGAAATTATCATTGGGGCTCTAAAATTGCTTCAGATTCATATTCCTGATGAGAAAGAAGGACATGAGGAGCTTCAGATAAATAGTAAATGGCACTGTGGGTTTAGAAGATGCTTGAGTAGTACTGTCTTCAAAGCTCTCAAGAATTAAAAGATGTGCATCAGAATAAAACCAATTCAAGAGGTGGGGAATTTGCACTGCTAAAGTGACCCCTCTCCTGCCCAAATCATCTGCTCTATCTAGTAGGTCTTCCTGAGCTTGTCTCGACCACAGGAGTCATCTAGCCCCAGACAGTGCTTTGCACACAATTCAAACAAAGCAGTTACCACACATATTCCTTGGGTTTGGGTTGGGTTTGGCGTGGTTTGGCTTTTCTTTCATCTGATTAGTTTTTTTCCTAAATAATTGGAATAGAAATATGATAATATGCTGCCTGTCTGCTCAAAATCTCTCCCACTAACTTCAGACAGACAAACAAACAAACACCCCAATCTCTTCACTGGCATTGCAGGCCATTTGTGATGCTTTCTTCTCTAGGCTGATCTTCTTCCATTCTTTCCACACCCACACCTCTCCTCTCCCCCACCCTCCCTTTGTATGTTGCAAATATGAGCTGTCCAACTCTGTTCCTTCAGCCTTCCGGATCCAGGACCTGTTCTTTCCTTGTGGGAGTGCTGTCTCCACTCTCCCCTTCCCCCAACACGCACTTTCTCTGGGAAGACTTCCTAGACCTTCCTCCCTCAGGGAGAGGTGGGGTGACTTCTGAAAGTGTTCTCTCACAACCACTATATTCCCCCAATGTACACTTAGCACTCTGAGTTGAAATGCATGTTTTCTAGTCTTTCCCTACTAGACAGTAAGCTCATTCTGGGCAAGTACTGGGTCTTGCTCATGCCATGGCCCAGCTTCTAGCCCATTGCCTGGCAGATAAAAGACCCTTAGTAAGTATCTGTTGAAAAGAGGAACCTGGATCTATATGCTTAAACTCAACAAACACAATATTACCTTTCAAATAATAGAGGGCATGTAACATATGGAGAAAACACTATCTTCTTGCCAGCTGGTGTGAGAATTCCTTTGCAGGAGGAAGAGGTTTGCTTTGCTATAAATACTCTGATAAGCCTGCAATGTGGGGTAGAAGCAAGGCTCCTGCTGGGCTCCAGGCTTTGTGCAGATGAAAAAGATTCTGCCTAATAGAGGAGAGAGAGCAGGCAGGGGGAAGGCCAAGGGCTTCCTGGACGAAGAGGTCAAAGAAAAGAAGATTCCAGCTCACAGCTCACCTATAATGGGACTTGGGGGGAAAATGCATAATGGGGCTTTATTAAATTGTTTCCTATGTGGTATGTGACAGAAAGTCTTTGTCTCCATCCATCCTATTAAATCTTCAGTAGGTCTGCTTTGATAATGCTTCTGTGTAAAAAGTTCTGTGATTTGCTATTTCAAAAGCTCTAAGAAGACAAGGGGGATATCAACATGTGGTTATTACACATTTTTTAAGTATACATCTTCCTGAGTGTCTCTATAGACTTCCAAAAATTTAGGCTCCTAAGAGCTTATAGTGTGGAGGTACAAATAACCTGAATTCATCTTTAGATCACATGGATCTATCCTTCTTCCTTGGGAGATGGGAATCGGCCAGGATCAGTTGGCTCACTTGGTTATATCTTGAGGATGTAAACCCATCCCACCCTATCATACAACCGTATATAACCCAGGGTTACTCTGAAGAGTTATTTTGGACTAAGCACCTTAGAAGTTTGGAGACACTGTAGTAGCTATGTGAAGTGGCTTATGCACAAAGCAATTGTTTGAAGTGGTAGGAGACTGGGGGGTGAAAGGTGGATTTGGAAAGCTGAGCGTTGCATTACAATGGGGGAAAGAGGTCTGCTGTCATGTGGGTCTCTGTCATGCCAGAGAGACTTGGGCAGAGAGGCCCCTAGGCCCAGATGAATAGAAAGAGTTTACGAGAATATATCACAGGCAGGGTGCAGTGTAAAACCCTCCTTGATCTTCCTTTAAAAACCTTGAGTAAATTTTACATGACTGGCTAATGTCTTTGGTCTGAGTGGATTATATCTCACACCACCAGTGCTTATAAGTGACTGTAAGGACTGTACAGAAGGCTGTGTGAGGGGCAATTATAATAGTATTTATTCCACAATTTTTTTATCTTCTCAGATTGCAGAAAATTACTGCTCAAAATTCCCCACTTTTCAGTTTATCCTTAAGACTTTTTTTTTTCCAGAAGCTTTGATCAGCATCACTCCAGGCTTTGCACCAAGACGGGTTCAGAATCAGTACTGGTTTTCCTCCCCCGGCCAGTAAGCACAGCTGGGTGGCAGCGAGTGGAGCTGGGCTGCTGGAGTCCCTCGAGGCGCAGAGATGTGGGTGCTGGGACTCCTCTGCTCTCTCAGGGGCAAACAAAGCCAACTACCCCTTGCCTGACCTGGGGTCATGTACGTGCCTTCAGTGACTAATGAAAATAACTGAGATTTAGATTTAAGGCATGTCTAGAAATGTTGAAAATCTCTTACTTTTAAAGAATAGAAAATATTATACAAGGGTTAAAAGGCTTATAAGTCAGAGGGAGAGCATGAGGTCAATGTTAGAACTAGGTGGACATTTACTTACGACAAAACTAAAAGTATAAATAGCTTTATAGTTCACCACCACTTGGGGCTGGTAGTGTTCAAAATAATTTTAACTATTAAGAAGAAGGAAGATCATGAATCTAAGATAAAAATAAAATATTTTTTACTAAAATAGTAGCTTAATAAAAGGTTATTTGTTTTTTATTTACAAATTTTGAATTACATAGTAGTATTACCTTGACTAAGCATTGCTATTAACCTTCAGCTGTAATATGATTTTCAATAATCAGAAGAACATAATAGCAAAGACAATTTTGTAATACAAATAAAGATGTTTAGAAAGACTGAATAAGAGGTGACACTTCTTCATTGGCCAAAGGAAGATGTGAATTTAAAATTTACGTAAAATAAACTAAGAACACATTTTATTGGAAATAAAGCAAAATAAAGGCTTCAGTCACCCAAAGTCACACACTAATGATGTAACTGGAAAGGTCTTTCCTTATAAACAGGATTGATTCCAATTAATGGAAAATTCAAATTATGTTTATAAACACTAACAAAGTGCTATCATTCTATAGCATATTACTTGCACAGCATCTATCCTATAAGACATTTTATGAAAGACAAAGGTTCATTAATTTTGCTAATTCTCCATTTTATGGATGAAGAAACTGAAGCATAAAGCGTTTAGAAAGCAAGCTACTACAGGTTTCCAGAAAAGCTGAAGAAATTCCTTCCCTCGTAGTTCTTTGTTCATGATATGCCCTCAAGGGGAAAAAAATTAAATTCAACAAAATGAAAAGGGGAAAGTTTTGTAAGTGTCTACAGCAGCAATTGAGAAGACGTGTGGAATTGAAAGTAAATAAACATTTACAAATTGCAATGACAAATTCCCTTCTCTCTGGTCTTTTTAATAAGGCACAGATTCAAGGTACTGCCTCAAGAGGGAAATCTTATTGTTACAAAGCTGTTAGGTTTGTAGCTTCTGACATCCTCTTTTTTAGTGTTTGGTACATATTTAGCATCCTTGGAATGAGCAAAGTTTACTCCATTGTTGACACCACCAGCCACAATGTGACATGGCAAAGTGGGGTTCCTTTATGGAGGCCTGCCCATAAGTTATAGGGCCAGCTCAACCCTTGACCTGCTGCAGTGGGGCTGAGATCTCAATGAGAAAAACCCACAGCCCAGCAGGTAAGATCAAAAGGCTGTCTGACCAACTAGCAGAAAAAGGCACCCGCTGAGATTTTCTATGAGCAACCCAGAAGCCACTGGTGTAAGTGATTGTCCCAGGCTGTGCATGTGTGTGTGTGCACAAGAGAGAGAGAGCGCTCAAGGGACCTTTGTGATTGCTCCCTGCCTTCCAGAGGAGCTCCTGTGTTAGTTACCCAGCAGATCCTAGGACAGGAGAGGAGTCCAAAAGATGTGGCTGGGGAGGAAGGAGGGGTGGGTCACAGAGGGCATGCACTGCTCTCCACACTGAAGAGCTCAGATTTCTTCCAGAAGGCATTTGGAAGCTGGTGAAGATTTTCAGCAGAGAAATGCATTTAAGAACCATCATTCTGGCTGACTGCAACGTGGAGTGAAATGAACAAGGATTGCCTTGTTCATCATTATAGCACAGTGTCTGGAACAAAATAAGTAGGTGCTCAACAAATATCTGTTGACTGGGTGAGTGAATGAATAAATGATTGAATGAATAATTTTAGTAGGGAAGAAAAGAGCCTGGCAAAGCGCTCCCTTTGTTGAAGATTGCCAACAGTATCTCAATCACAAGGCAAATGAGATTTCTTAATGTGTAAGAAAGGGTAACACTGTCTGCTTCAAAGGATTGATTATGCCTTTTGGATGCTTTCATTAGAGTAGAGGAGGCAGAAACAAAGACAATTAAGTAAACTGTTAACAAGTTGTGATTGGTATTATGAACGAGACCAAGGGCCAAGATAGGGAATAACAAGAGACCTATTTAGAGTTTATGACTGAGGAATGCCTCGCTGAGAATGCGATATTTAAGCTGAGCCCCAAAGGAGCATAGGAACTAACTATGTGAAGAACCAAAGGAGGAGCTTTACAGAAGAGGAATGGCTGATGCAAAGGCTGTAAGGCGGGAAAGAAGTCATTTTGTTCCAAAAATTGCAAGAAGACCAGAGCAACTGGAAGTCAAAGCCTGAGCAGGAAAATAACAAACTCGGTGGCCAGATAGATCACTCAGGGCTGGAAGATCAGGAGTCAGGCTTTGTCCAGCTGACACTTCTCTCTGTTCCAGCAGGAGGAATGAAAGGAATCTAAGAGAGGTAGCAGAACCGAAAAGCAACAGGGTGTATGAGAATTGCTGACGGGATTTACTCTAGGCCTTCCCGGAAGGGATCCCCATAGCCAGAAAAGCTCCAGAGGGAGAGGGGTTTGGGGAGTGAAGACAAAGACTTCAACTTTATCAAAGGAGATGCTTGGGAAGTCAGCCTCCTGGACAACCAGACTTTGTCCCCAGGAGAAGTCTCACTCACCTGCCTCATTGAAAGAGAAGGACAAACAAAGAGGGGAAAGTGTTACCAAGAAAGTGCAGAGTGTGGAGAAGCAGAGAAGGCAAGTAAAAGAATTAACTCCCTGCCCCTCTCTTTTTTCACCCCCCGGCCCCCTGCTCCCCATCATTATCATCCTAATGAACACAAAACTGCCTGCGGGTGGCATTATGGGCCCCAGAGGAAAGAGGGGGTTTTGATTTTTTTAATGTCCTAACCTCCTTGAATTTGGTGTCTATTTTTTCTCTTGAATGAAGGTATATCTACATAGGAAGTTTCCCTTACAGTGAGGAGAATGTTTTCTTTTATTCTCTTTGATAATTCCTGATTAAAGTTCCTTCCTGTTTTGCCTACAGCTCTATAGTTCCATAACTTGTCTAGGAAGAAACATTTTGTAGCTGAAAACAGATGGGATCCCAGTGGTAGGAGGAGGAAGTGTGTATCCTCCATGAACTGAGAAACTCTGAGATGGACTTGTTGTGTCCTGGGTACCTCTGACAGGTACCTCCTCCCTGGAACTCATCTGCATTCAGCACAAGAAACGTGGGGACAATCCTAGAGCCACCATTCAACAACTTATTTAGGTGGGTCAAAAATAACTTGTTTACAGCTCTGTGTCTTTCCAAGACTGGTGATCATTCAGGGGTCATGAAATCAATTTACAGGCTGGACTGTCATTAATTAAAAAGAAATAAAATAGGATAGAAAATGATAGGGTTCTTTAGTAAGGGTTAGGTGTGTTCTACGAAACCAGTTTCAGGCATGTGTGTGTACACACACACACACACACACCACCCAGGTGTTTGCTGGTCATGATGTCAAATGCATTGTGTGTGGTGTACCATGATCAAAGGAGTTTGACAAAGACCAGTGACTTGGTTTCTAGCTCCCATTCTCTCTCAGAAGTAGGAAAAATATTGAGACTGTACAGTCAACACTACTCAGCACCTTTCAGTTTCTAAATGCCTATTTCAAGAGTATTTATGTCCATTCTCCCCTTCCCCGTTTACTTCCTTCTCCTCCTCTTATTCGGGTTTCTCCTCCCTTCCTTAGTGTAGTCAGTCTCAGCCTCTGTGCTTGGTGTTAATGGTATTAGAACTTCAAGGAGACCAACCAACCAACAGCAAACCCTCAACTTACCAAGAAAGGGAAAGACAGCAGGAATTGTATTTTAAAATAGCACTTCACACTACATATATAGCCTATCTGAGACTCGGATTTCTTTATTTGTTAAATGTGCTGAAGATGAAAGAAGCTTAATATTTAAGTGCCTTAATGCTACATTCTAGATACAGGATAAATATGAAATCTTTTGTTCTTTGGGCCCTTACATTGCTCAATTTCTCTAAGCTGGCCCTCACTCTCTGGGAACTCTGGCTGGGATAAGGATGAGTGTGGTACATAGAGACAGCTAAACGAAACAAATCAATACATCAGTGGAGTGGAAGGTATTTATATCATACTCAGGTCAAGTGCATTTCATGGCCCATGGCCAAAGGTCTAAGATTCCTCAACTGGTGAATCCCCTAGGAAACTAGCTCTAACATATTCATATATTTTTTAAAGTACTGTATTCGATTAAACTGCTTGGGCACAACGCTAAGCAGAATTGGGAGTGGTGAAATGCCTGTCCCAGAGCCCCTGACTGCCTGCCCTGCTTCCTCCTCCACAGCCTGGCGACAGTCTTCCCACTGAGCACGCGCTTGTCCTCACACTCTTTTCACAACCCAGCCCCAACCACCCTTGGAAGATTCTGGTAGCATGAAAGATAATTGGCACTGCAACAAAGCCCATTCTCAGTGAAGTGTTCCTGTGCGTGTATGTGCATGTCCATATATATATATATATATATATATATATATATAATATTTTTTTTCAAGAAATTCCCAACAGGATCAAAGGCAAGGGACCTAGAAAGACCTTAATTTAGCTTTCTAGTATGGCATAGCAGATGGGGAGTGGAGTGGAAGGGAAGAGGGCCTGCGGGCCCACAATCTGGCCCACCTGCTCACAGGGCACACCTTCCCCAGCTGAAGACCCTCTGCTCTGGCCCTGAAGCAGCTGAGACTGAGAAAGATGCCTCCACCTTTCCAGGACTGAAGCTTGCCTGACAAGAATGAAAAGCCCTCACCACCCCAGGTCATTATGCCCTAATTGGTCCCCTACTTACCTACTTAACTGGGCATTGGTCAGGTTTTGCCACAGAAATAGAAAAAGAGAAATATCTCCAGAGAGATATATATATGTATATATAGATAGATATAGAAATGTGTATATATGTATATATAGATATATAGATATAGATGTAGATATATATCAAAGAGAGATTTATTTTAAGACACTTGCTAACATGGTTATGGAGGCTAGCAAGTTCAAAATCTGTAGGGTGGGCCAGCTGGCTGAAGACTCAAGGAATAGCTGATGTTGCAGTTGAAGGCTGTCTTTTGGCAGAATTCCTTCTTGCTTGTGGGCATCAATCTTTTTTTTTTTTAATCCAGGTCTTCAACTGATTGGATCAGACCCACCCACGTGGTGGAAGACAATCTACTTTACTCAAAATCAACCAATTTAAATGTAAATCTCATCCAAAACTCCCTCACAGAAACATCTAGAGCAATGTTTGACCAGGCACTTTATAGTTCAGCCAGGTTGACATAAAGTCAACCATCACAACTGCTGCAGCCAGAGCTGCCCTTCCCCCACACACCAACTGAACTCAAATGTGTTCCAACTCTGGCACTCCGTCAAAATTCCCAGGTTCAAATGTTGTAGTTTAGCACATTCCAAGTTATTCAAAAGTTTAAAGATTTTTTTCATGGTTGCAAGTCCTTCTCCTTATTTGACACATAGAAGCATTATAATAATGTATTGGGGGAGAGGATCATTACATCCAGTTGTTCTCAACTTTTTTGTTTTTAGGACTCTTTTACACTCTTAAAATTTAAGAGTGTAAAAGAGCTTTTGTTTTCATGGGTCATAGCTCTAGATGCCATGCTTTAGAGAAATATATGTATCGTGTTAGAAATGAAAAAGGAGACATTTAAAAATATAGTTCTGAATTTCTTTCAAAATAATAATGCTAACAAATGTGTTAGCCTAGATAAAATATTCTTATAAAAATAACTATTTTCCAAAACAAAAATAAAGGGTGAGAAGTATATTGCTTTGTTGCATTTTTGCAAATCTCTTTAAAGCCTGGCTTAACAGCAGCTGTAAGAATTCTCACATGTGAGTCTGCATTTAACCTGTTCTGCTATGCTGTTTTGGTTAAAGTATATGAAGAAAACCCAGCCTCTCACAGAGATTTAGGTGGAAAAGGGAAGACTTGCACCACACTTTGAGAACCACTAGTTTCATAGAACTGCCCCTTCCTGTGAGGCCCCAGGTCCTGGTCTGTTGTGCTCCCTCAGTGACCAGCTGTGCCACCTTGGACAAGTCACCAAACCATTCTGGACTGCAGCCTCTTCATCTAAACGAGGGAAGGAATTAACATATTGCCAAACACCTACTATGGGCCAGGCAGAGTGTATCTGTCAGTTAATTGAATCTTCATGACAACCTACAATCTAAGCTGTTTTGTGGTGGCACATGCTTAATATCTGAGGAGGAACTGGTCCAAGATCCTCTCATTAGCACAATGGGACAGCGAGCCCCAGAATGACATCTAGCAGCCTAATCTGCTGCCTGTGAGGACCCTTATTACTTCTTTCCCATGAGGAATGTTGGTTTGGCATCAGATATTAAACCAGGGACCTGCTTTTTCCATAAACCCCTCTATTGAATTAATAAATGTTTTTTTCTTAATGTATGCTGTAAAATATATTCAGTAAAGTGTGGTTGGCCTTAAATTACTGGTTTCTGTTGCAGGCTCTTCTGTTCCTCACCCCAGGGCATATGGAAGGGGTGAAAGAAGAAGCAGGTATCTGGTGAAATAAGGGCAGGCCAGGGAGGCGAAGAAGTGGAGCAGAAAGGAAGAACCAAATTTAAATTTGAATAATGAGGTAGGGTATACCAGAAGAAGAAGGGAGGGATTAGGGTTAGCCATGCCCATGAAGGTCAGAGGGTCTGGGTTAGCATGCTGGCCTAGGGGAGGCCTGATTTGTAGCCTTTGCCAATTTCTGTGTATAAAAACTTCCACCGTGGCCAACTTCAAGCTACCAGCCCAACATCTGAACAAGGCATTGTGAAGAAACACACATGGTTGGCTTTCAAAAGCCAGTGTCGCCCTGGCTGGTGTAGCTCAGTGGATTGAGCACGGGCTAGGAACCAAAGTGTCCCAGGTTCGATTCCCAGCCAGGGTACATTCCTGGGTTGCAGGCCATAACCCCCAGCAACCACACATTGATGTTTCTCTCTCTCTCTCTCTCTCTCTCTCATCCTCCCTCCCTCCCTTCCCTCTCTAAAAAAAAAAAATAAATAAAATCTAAAAAAAAAAAGCCAGTGCCAATGTGAGCTTCTCCTTTTTTACAGCAAAAGGAAGAAACTGAGGCTTAAGAAATTGAAGGACTTGATCAAGAATGTACAAGAACTAATACATGCTTGCTCCACTAGACAAAGTAAATTTCAGATTATAGTTAGTATAAACTCCATTACATAAAAAATGCATCTGCGTATCAATTAACTGTATGTAAATAATAGAAAAAAGTTCAGACACCAAACTATGCATACTGATTTGGGGACAGGGGAAGGGAATGAACTAATGAAATACAAATGATAATGATAAAGAATTTTGTTTTTTTATTCTCTATATTTCTGTATTGGTTTAGTTTTTTCATTATGAGCATGTAGTTAGGTATTCCTTATAAATTTAAAATAGAAGTCTCTCTTTCAAAGAGATTTAGAGATATGATTAGGCATCTTGTTATATAGCCTTAACAGATAGGATTAACATTTTTCAGTAGTGGACTTCAGAGGGGGCTGGCAAGGGTCAGAGAGAGAGAGATTGAAAAAGACTTTGAGAGAGAAAAAAGACTATATATTGATGTAGTTCGTCCTCTGCCAGGTCCCTTAGCAATTCTCTCTTCAAATAATTTCTCCCCAGTGGTTAAACTTGAAGTATTGAACATAGAATGTCTTATATTCTCTGGCTAATTGGAAAGGCCAGTCACTTCTTGAGTAGACTAATATTAAAATGAACCTTGAATCCCATATATAAGCCAGGGCCCGGGTCTTATTTTGTCAATACTTACTGAACCCCTTAGCTCAGTTGGCTAAATCTGGGGCCAGCACACAGCAAGCTTCACATTGTTAACCTCTTATTCTCCAGGCATGTATTTGTGGGCGTGTGTGTGCATGCACAATTTTGTGCATATGTTGGTGGGGTGTTTCTGGTGACTTAGCTAAGTAAGGGAAAACAGAAAGGCATTCCACCAAGAAGACGGTTTTCTCACATGTTCCACAAATTAACGACTACCTTGACCTGACCAATTTTTCTTGTAAGGATAAGAGGAATCAATACTTCAGCAAAGATTAATTTAGCCAGGCAACTGTCTTGCTTTTATCCTTACAACAAAAATGTAAAGAATGAAAAAACATTATTAGAGAGGAAGGGTGTGGTTTTCTTTTGTAGTACGGGACACCAAATTTGGGTGGGAGAGTGGATCTCTAAAGCGGTTTGGTAGGAAAGGCAGGGTGGATGTGAATCTGGGCTTTGTCATTGTTCATTTTGCTTCCTACAGTAAATTTCTTAACCTCTCAGATGCCAACTTTTCTCTACCATAAAACTAGGATTGTATGAATTGCAGGATTGTTGTAAAGACATATACGCAAAGCCCCTGAACAAAGCCTGATACCCAGTGACGCAGTGCAATAAATAGTAGTTAGAATTTGGGCGGAAAGAAAGGGTAGCAGGAAAGACTTGAGGGAAATGCTCTGAATCAAGACACATTTAAATGAGCTTCAACTCCGTAAGTACATACTTGGAATGCTTTGTATCTGTTCTTGTGTTTTGTAATTATTTGTTACATAAAATTTCTTGTACCACAATATGTTCAAAAATAAAGTCTAAAATTTCTTTATAACACAAAAACCAAGTACCTAAATATAAATAAATAAATAAATAAATAAATAATTGAGTGAAAAAATTAAAACAAAAGTTTTTTTCCCTGAAAGTTTGGGCCAAAAGCACAGGTGCGCGTTATACATGGCAAAATATGTTCACTTTTCATGAAGCACCTACATTTAGAGCATCACCAAGGTGTCAGAGTTGGAGCCAACCACTTTCTGAAAATGGGGCACTTAGATAGTAATAGGTACACAGGGAACTGGATGGTACAGAGGGGATGTGGAAAGAAGATGAGGGAAAACTCTCTTCTGTGGTCACTGAGGGGCCCTGCAACACCCGTCTCTGAGATGCATGGTTGTGGGCCAGAGGAGACCAAGCATGGGTGCGGGCTGCGCGCCATACCCCTCTCACTCAGAAAACAGCCCCAGTGGGCAGCCTAGAACATTGGGTCCCCAATTCTACCTTTCGAGAGCAAGATCATGGCATGTTAATGTGTACTGTGCCTCACCCGTAAATAGCAATCATGGTACTGATAAGAAATTAAAGGAAGGAAGCCAGTCCTCCTTGGGAACGCTCAATTCAGAGGGCATTTGCACTGAGAAGAAAGGAATGTGTGAAAGGCAGAGCCCATGGGCAGCCAGGAGAGATTACTTTCTGTCATCCAGCAGTCATCGCTGACAATGGACATTTCTGAGGTTGTTGTGATGGTCAAGGAAAAAGCGTTAGAGGAGAAAATGAATCTTTTGGAAAGATGTGAGGTTGCTAAATCTGGAAGACAGAGGAGGGGTTTGCTGGAGGAGAATAAGACTGGAGGGATGGGAGAGGAATATTACTGGGAGAGGATTTTGAACTGGCTGAAGCAAAGAGAGGAGGGAAAATGAGTTTGCAATAGTTGAGATACAGCTTGACACTGGTGAAGGTGGTGTGAGGACGCTGATGACAATGATTTCAAAGATTATAGAGAGTATAACATTCAACTGCCCTCATAGCTTACAAATGGCTTTCACGTTCATCCTTTCACTCATTTCTCCCTCATAGCGCCCTGGGGGTACATAGAGATGGTAAACAAAGTGTCAGGATTCACCAATGGAATGCACTAAAACAAAAGCTGTCCATATCAGAACTGGCATGGGTAAAAGAGGCCTAGGGGAGCCAGGGTGTGAAGGGTTTCTAAACTATTTCAGATTCATCACCACTTTAAATGTGTTCATAAGTGTCTGGCGAAACAAAGATCTTGCAAGAACAGTAAACTATATGGTGTTTCAAGGACCATGAATTAGCCAAAAAGTGGCCCTTTAGATCTTTCAGGTAGACGCTCCATATTCCAGGTAGCAATGGTGAAAATTCAACGTCCTCAACAACGGTCATCCAACCCAGGTAAACTGTCTCTGTGTGTGGGCTGTTTTCCCTCCTCTGCTAAACATTACTGTAAAATACTTGAAAATCTAAATTAAAATAGTTGCTGTAAAAGCAGACATAAAAAATTAAAATGGCAAGGACAACTGTTAGCAAAAGCACTGTAGATTCGACAAATTACATTTAACTCCACATTAATTCTCTGAAGGAATTTAACACAACTTCTCTCATTCTGACTCGAAAATTAATTTCTGTATATTGTCCTTGAGGTTTGGATTGGGAATGAAAAGGAGAAAACTGTTGAAAGTGTGAAGATTTTGTATGAATTAATCAACCAAGAGTTCAGACACTGGGGACTGAAGATTAAACTTTACAGTTTAGAAACCCAAGGACAGTACTTTTTCTTGTGAGTACACCTCACATCAAAAAAATCTCTGCTGATATATATGTCTCATTTATAGCATCCACATCAGGAGGTAATCTTTGCGATGGCCCAAATGAGAAGGTACAAAGAGGTTACACAATTTATAGAAAAGTCAAGGAGGAGTCCAAATTAGAATAATATGGTCCCAGTGCTGGCATTATCTGCGTTCCAGATACAAAGATAATTTGTCCCTTTGCCCATTCACATTAAAGCCTATAGCAGATGAGACATTTCAGCATTAAAAACTCAGAGACAGAAAGTTATTATTAATAGGGTTTTGGTATTCAAAAAGAAACTTGGAAGGCTATCGTCACTGCTGTGCTATTTCTTTTTTTTATTATTGTATTTTTTTCCATTAGTATTTATCTTCTTTATACCCTCTTCCACCTTCAACCACCCAAACCTACCCCCACCACCCATAATCTCCACACTGTCATCCTTGTCCATGAGTCCTTTTTCTTTTTTGCTTGATCCTTTCACCCCCTAACAGTTCCCCAGAGTCAGCCTGATCTCTATGTGTGAGGCTGTCTCTAGTCTTGCTTGTTAGTTTAGTTTGTTCATTAGATTCCACATGAGTGAAATCATATGGTATTTGTCTTTTCTGACTGGCTTATTTCACTTAATGTTCTCCAGGTCCATCCATACTGTCTCAAAGGGTAAAATTTTCTTTTTTTTTTTCACGGCAGAGTAGCACTCCATTGTGTAAATGTACCATAGTTGTTTTATCCACTCATCTACTGATGGTCACTTAGGCTGTCTCCAAATCTTGGTGTTTGTAAACAATGCTGCAATGCACATAGGGGTGCTTATATTCTTTCAAATTAATGTCTTGGGTTTCTTCAGATAAATTCCCAGAAGTGGAATTGCTGGGTCATAAGACAGTTTCATCTTTAGTTTTCTGAGGTAACTCCATATTGCTTTCCACAGTGGTTGCACCAGTCTGCATTCCCACTTCTCCAGAGGACATACAGATGGCCAATAGACATATGATTTCTGTCTACTGCTGATAGCCTGTTGAAGCTGTCAGCTGCGGCTTGAAAGAATTCAGTCTGGCCCTGGCCCCATCGCTCAGCCTGTTGGAACATCATCTCATACACCAAAAGGCTGCTAGTTCCAATCAGAGCATACACCTAGGTCACAGTTTAATCCTTGGTTGGGGTGAATATGGGAGGCAACCAAGCAATGTTTCTCTCTCATTTGGGGAAAACCCCAAATAAAACACTTAAAGATATTGAGAATTTTCCACTTCTGGGAAGATGGAATAGATATACCTTTCCCTATTCAACCCACTGAATACAATTAAAGGCCTTGGAAATTATATATAAAGCAGAGATAAAAAGACTCTGAAAGGCAAAGAGAAGAAGGTGGACTTAAGAAGGACGTCAGAATCTGAGGAATGATGTGGTGGTGGGTACCCAGGGTTTCTTTTTGCTCTTCTATGCCTGGCTTGGAACTAAGGAAGCCAGGAACCCAGAAACACCAATGGGCACAGATGAAAAAAGCTCCAACAAAAGCCTGCTGCCTCCAGCCAAAGGGCAAGGAAATGAGTAGCCAAGATAGAGAAAAAAAAAGGTAAACAATGACTTGGCTACTCTAGCCAAAAACCAAAGAAAAAACCCATACCCATACCAACAAAGTCAAGTAGGACCCTAGACTTTTACCCTCCTGAGACTGTGATAAGGTGCCCAATACACTTGCTGGCTGGGGTCAGAGAGGGCAAAGTAGAGCCGGGGTGTTCATTGGCTCTGGAGGGAATAGAGATTCCATTGAGATAGTAGACCACCGTATTTGCAAAACACCTTTTTGGTTTTCTTATTCCAAAGGGAGAGCGGAGCGTTGCTTAGAGCTGGGGTGGGAGGAGTACTTTGACATGGGATTTTGTTGAGTCCATTCCTTCCACAGTGTCTGACCCAGGCAAGTAATGGGTGAGAGTTATTTTGAAATTACTTCAAACTGTGAATTTACTTTGAATTTACTTTGAATTACATGAAGTATATATTCTAAGACACCATCTGGGAATGGAGCTTCGTGGGTCATGGCCTTTTTCAGGATAAATTCCTACAAGCAAAATTGCTGGGCCAAAAGGAACACTTTAAATTTTGGTGGGCAGTATCAGATCCCTCCTCAAGAAAGGTTATGTCCTTTTGCACCCCAACAACTTGTTCCCCACAATGCTGAGTAGTAACCCTCTTAATGTTTATCAATAATGAGTTCTCAATAGTATTTGAAAAATTTGCATCTTGAAAATGTGAGAATAATGTCTTTTTCCTATGTTTATCGACCATTTGTATTTCTTCTTTGGAAAACTGTTTGTTCATGCTCCATGTTTTCTATTGGAATGTGCATCTTTCCTTATTGACTTTGTTAGAACCACCTGCATTGGGGGGACATTCTGCTTTCACCTGTAAAACACTGGAAGTAGGTTTCCGAGTGTATGTATTGTTAGGGAGTTTTGGGTGTGTGCAACAGAAAGTGTCTGGCTTATTCTTGCAGAAAAAATAAATGTTTTGAAAGGATGTTTGGTAAATCACAGCATCATTGGAAAAGCTGGGAAACTGGACTCTGAAAATAGAGCAGCACCAGGAGAGGTGTGGCAGACAGCAGCCAAACCACACTTAGAACCTGTGTGGTAAGGACCCTGCAAACACTGCCATGGGGCACTGGAAGCCACTCTGGGCACCTCTGCCCCCATTGGCTCTGCAGAGTTGCTGTTGCTGCCATCAAAATAGAGTGCCCTCTGCCCCTGATTCAGGGTTCTGGGCCGGAGTATCTGGTTGCTGAGCCACTGTCACAACCTCCACCTTAGTTGCCAGAGAACTGAAAAAGTGAATACGGGAAATTATCATGTCCTGTGGTACAAGGTGAACCCTGTGTTTCATGGAGAGTCATACAGTAGAGAATTCCTGAAACATAAGGGAAAGTCAGAGGGAGAGGCAGAGAGAGAGAGAGAGCAGGCACCTTATAACCAGCTTCTTGTTTAACTTTTAATTTTGTTTATAGTGCCCTTAGCTTTACAGGGAATCTAAATTTTTGGTGGGTATAGTCTAAAAATGTATTCCTTTATGATATCTGGTCACAACAATTCTGCTGTGACCTTTATCCTTTCCACCTTCCTGTATGCTCTGAGCTGAACCAACTAGGCTTGCATTCTCTCTGTTTAAGGATTTTGTGTGCCTGTATCAAAGGCTTCGCAAACTATTCTTTAAGTTTTTAGGCAGCTCTCATGTCCCAGGCCTTCCTCTCATGTGAGAAATGTCCTTGATCTTGGGACATGTGTGGTTCTGCTCTGAACCTGAAACTAATTATCCTAGGTGGTAGCCTTATCACCTTCTAGACTGGGAATCTATTGCCTCTCAAAATGTTCAACATTCTGCCTTTTAGACAGGGGAATTTTTTTGACTTGTTCATCAAATATGTGCTTTTATATCTAAGGAGTCTCCTGCTTTAGGTGTATTTTATTACTCAGTTAGTTTCAATTGGCTTAACAAAACATCATGGGATACTTGACATTTCAATATCCTAGGCATTAAATTGAAAAGCATCCAGAGGCACATTTTCCTACAGTAAGTCTAAGTTCCTCTTTCCTGCTCAGAGGGATCTGGCGCAGTCTTAAGGACATCTTGAATATTTTTTACTGGTCTCTGAAGGGCTTAGTCATCTTTGTTCCTCTTGTGTACATGGTTGGAATCCTGTCCACACATGCTGCATGGACCAGCACCCCTAACACGTGATAGTCCAGAGGAGCTTCTGGGGTGTCTTGGCTCATGCAGTGTGGCTTAAGGAAGCTAGAACGCTGACTGCTGGTAATGGTCCTCTCCAGACTCAGCTGTGGAGAAAGGGGGATGGATTAGCAGGTGTGAAAATGATGTGGCCACACTGTTCCACAGCCAGGGTACTCCCCTGAAGAGAGAAGCCCAGCAAGACCATCAGGAACGGAGCTGGGGCCATTGTAGTCAGAGCTATATGCCTGGAGTTACTGGACACGTGGGATATCTCCAGTATGCCAGATGTGGGGCCTCTGATGTAAGTGAGCAAGAGGCTTGGGAAACCAAAGTCCCTGTGGGTGATGGAGAAAGTCCCTGTCAGAAAAGTAGTGTCTGGGATGTTTAGAGACAGGTCTTAAGCAGTATCCCAAGCAGGGATCTAGGGCAGAGAGGCCTATACTTCAGTGGATGGATGAGGGCTATGGCCTAGGGCTCAGAGGTGGGGCAACAGACCTTGGGTGTCTTTATTGAGGGCTTAAGGCCTCAGGCAGCTAATCGCCACAGTGCTCAGGGCAGGCTGAACAAGTTGGAGACCTGGCCTTTAGGATGGGAGAACAAGTTAGGGGCTGAGACAGAGGGGGAAAGGAGAAGTTCATTAGAGAAGTAGTTTAGTGTGTGGTCTGTATAGCCCACCTTCTGTTCAACTCCCCGTTCTGTCACTCACTACCCCTGTGATTTTGGTCAAGTTATTTAGCCTCTTGTGCCACAGTTTTCTCCTCTGTAAAATGAGAATAACAACAATGCCCTCTTTATAAGGGTTTTGTGAGAAATAAACGAATTGATATATGTAAAGTGCTTAGCACAGGGCTAGCACAAAGTAGGTGTTTAAAAATGTTGGTTCTTACTACTAGAACTGCCACAAACAATCAAAGCAGAAGAAGCCACAGATGCCACAGGATGATCTGGATACAGACTCGCCAAAGTTATTCTTATTCTTCAGTTTTCTTTGAGTAAGGACAAGATGGGTCACAGGTCTGGTGTGAGGCTCAGCTTCCAGATGAAGGCCATGAGAGAAAAGAGATCTGCAGAAGAAAGGAGCAAATTCTTGCAGGTGCTATCGGAAGAGTGCCATTTTCTTTTTTGGCAAACCGATGCGCACTGTGCCCTCTGGCCTGTACAGAATCTCTGGCTTGAGGCTTGGGTTAGAGCTACGAATTGTGGGAAAGAGGAGTCTGGAAGGCCGTCTGCCATCCTGGGGACTCTGCCAGGGGCTGGCTCCCCAAAACCTCAGGGTGTGCCGTGGCTACGAGAAAGATCATCTGCCTCTGGCCTGCTGCTGCTCTTGGTGGACCTGTGGGTCCCAAAGTGAAGATGGGGTTTGAGGCACTAAAAAGCATGGAGTGCAGGCACAATTTGACAAGTCATGCTGTCATGGATCCCTCCCATACACATTACAGACAACTTTAAAAAAGAGTTATTTGTAATTACAATAATGTCTCCTGTTGCTGGAGAGCTTAATCACGTGCCAAGGTACTGTCTACGACCTGAGTGCCACGTGTCGGTGACCTAGCTCATTTAGTCCCCTAACAACTCTGTGAGGGAAGTCCTATTACTATTCCCATTTTGCAGATGAGGAAGCAGGCTTAGGAGGGTCAAGTAACTTGCTCTTTTCAAATGGCCAGCGAACAGAGCTGGAATGCCAGCTCAAGTAGTTCAATATTTGAGCCTGAGCTTTTAATGAGAAGAAAGGAAAACATGCTTTGGAGTTGACATACGAAAGGAAATGCTACATTTTGACAGGAGTGAAATATGTGCTGTTTGCTCCCTTCCTTGGTGAGCTGACACCAAGTTGAAACATTTGCTCCCCGGGGGCAGCATCTGTTTTGGTTCTCCGAGGACATTGATTCACTCAGCGGAGACTCTCTGGGAGAGGCCAAAGTTTCTTGTAGCTTCTGGGATCACAAAACCCTTTTCAACAAGATCCCTCAGGCCCAGGCCCCTAAAAACTATGTAATAAATTTACCATCAAAACAATCTCACTTGGTCCCTGTGAGGCCATTATGCTACAAACAAAGGTAACATGATATTCCAATAAATATTTCTCTTGTGAAGTCATTAAGTTTTTCCTTCCTACACTAAACTGTATTCTTCGAATTTAATATAATTTCATCGTTCCCCTAAATCATTCACGGGTATATATCCAATGTTCAAGTGTTCTACATCCTGTCATTTGAATAAGAATAATTATTAAAGTTTAGGCTGAGCCTAAAATACAAAAGCATTTTACTGTTTTTATTATTTAAAAATGCCATAATGAAATATTTTAAAACGTTACAGCAATTATCTTTTCATTGCACAAACCTGCACTGTCAACTATGCCTCATTAAAATGTTAAATCACTATTTTAATATCAAATTACACACAGAGAGAGAAAAACTGCTAAAATTCCCTTTTTTGTGCCGTGCATTTTCCTGCAACATTCTAGTGCATGTGGTCTGTCATGGCCGAGAGGTACTGCATCACACAGGAAACACCACAGGTTCTGGAGGTCTCGGGAAATAACGGAGGTCTAGGAAATGTGTGCTTCTTCATTATTTTTTAAAATTGGGATAATTAGCCATTTTTTTCTGGGTTTCCAAACTCAGGCAGGACATCAGTGGGAAGCTAGCAAAACCGGAGCAGCTGGGCTTACAAAAATGAGATGGCTCAGGGAAGCCATTCTGGAGGTTGTATGCTTTGGGCATGCACGTTGTGGCCTCTCTAGTCCTGCTGGGCCAGCTGTGCTGGGCCCTCACTGCTGGAGGTGAGAGCAGAACATTAGGGCAGCTCTTGCTGCCCTGGAACCGTGTTAATGAGGAAGAGGCAAGCAGATGAGAGATACTGCATTCAGCCTCTTGCCTCTCAATGACTCCTGCATGGTTCTCATGATATTATCTGCATGTCTTCATCACAGTGAACATAATCACTACACAGAGGACTTTGACCTGGGTCTTTGTCCCATTAGGTGATTAAAAAGCAAAAAAGTACATTTTTTAACAGATTTTGTGAGGAGCTAATTGTATATGACCTGCTGCTTATAGGATTCTATCAGGACAAGGTCCACACTGGGTCATTAACTCACTTTTGAGCCCTTGAAATCACATGATCTTATTATCTATGCGGTTTTTAAAAACAAGCTTGTTATTGTCAAATCTGAAAATCATCCAAATAGTATCAACAGGTTACACTGTAAACCAACTGCATTGTTAACAGGGATAGTCAGAAACTAGCTCTCTCATGGGTGGCTAGTAAGTACTTGACTAATTGAGTTATACTGGTGTTATTTATATTAATAATTCAAGTCAGCCTTAAAAGATGCTACAAATTGAAAACTTACAACCTAAAGTTTATTAAGATTGTCTTATTTTAAAGAAGTAGCTCCTTTTATCCCCACTCCCACCTCTTCACCCCCACCATATTAACATCTTTGTTTAGTTCCTGGGTGTCTTACGTTTGAGTCCTCAGGAAACAGAGATGAAGATCTGTACACAAGCATCTTTATCAGGGTGTGTTCTGGAAAGCAACACTTGTAAGTGGGTGAGGAAAGCAGGATTGCGCAGAAGGAGAAGTCGAACCGTGATGCAGTTACAAGGCCTTAGCCGATCCCACTGGGTGTCTGATCTGAATGTAGACAGCCTGTCAGCGAGGTCCCCAAATTGAGACAAGAAGTAAGGACCGGGTACCCTTCATCAACCAGTCATTGGTTGATGGCTACTCTTGCAGAGAGAAACATAACTTTGGGCAAGATGGCTCCTTTGGCTAAGGGAAGGACCTGGAGGGGGCCTTGGCTGCGAGCCACTGACAGGTAACGAGCTGAGAGGAGCACCGCAGAGCCCACTATGCTGGGTGATGACACAAACTCGCCATGTGGGAACTAAACCCAGCCTCCTCTTAACAAGTTAAATTTTCTTTTTGACTTTCCTCTCTTTGTTATCAGCATCACAATTTTTCCTTACCCAAGGTAGTAGATAGAAATCTGAAGATTTCTAAAAATTGCCTTGGGCGATTTTTAACAGTCTGTCACATTTAATTTCCAGCATATTTATCATTTTAAACAATTTTAAATAATTCACTACAAAGTGAAATCTGGCATAAGTCCTATCTGTCTTTTACTCCCTGAATTACTGAAGAAGCCAAAACAACAGATTTCTAGGCAGTTTCTAGGGCCTGGTTTTGGGGACTAGTGATAAAACGAAGGAATGGGGAAGTGGCTGTCTCTTTTTCCTATTTTAGAGAAGAAAGCTTGAGTCGTTGGTTGGGCAAATAAATATTCAACTCTTCTCTGGAAGTCCAGCTCTGTTTATAAGAATGCAAATGAATGACCTTGAAAAAGAATGTTGTTATTTTATATAAAAAATTTTTTCTCAGCATGAGTTGAATGTTTTCAGAGATTTTGATTTTTAAAAGAACCTGGCTAGTAATTGTGGTACAACCTTCCCTTCCACTAGTATAACTGTGCTGTCGAAGTCCTAGATGCCACTCCAAACACTGTCCTCACAGTACTTGCAGGGAAACACGGGGGATATTAAATTATCGTGTAATTAAATTAAATTATCACTTTTCAATCCCATCAATGAGGCTAAGATGGCACTTCCGTTTTGAATCCCTGCTTGCAAATCCTTTTACTTGGGACGAGAACTCCTTCCTGGCAGAAGCCGTGTTGGCTCACGGGTGAAGTTGTAGATTAAGGCAATTGTACAAGCCTTCTTGCACCCAGAGGATTCTGAGAACAAAAATTAAAACTCATTTTTTTTAAGATTCATGATCTCTGGTTTTTGAATAATTTTTCTTGCAGAAAACATGGGTCTATATTGTACATATTGATGACTTCACATTCTATATATAATGCTTTTTGAAATCTCAAGAACACTTTTTGGTTGGATAGTAAGTGGGATATTTTAATGTTAGGTACTTTTAGATATGCAAAGAAGTATCTACTTCTGAATGGATGGGCCGGAAACCAGTGCTAATGGTTCGAAGCCACCAGATTTTGTTATCTCTTCCACACCTACAGCATGCCCAGGACGCACAAGGTGCTATAATTATGCTCAAAGTGCAGAGAAAACGTGATCTTAGATTTTTAACAATATGAAAAGGAAAATAGGGCAGAAAAATACTTGGGGCTCAGTTTCCTCTTTAAGCTCCTGCAGTCTCTTAAGAAGGTCCAGTTAGTACATAGAGAAGACAATCCACCTCCAAAAGCCACACACAATGTCTCTGGGGTTACATGGAGCCTCTGTAGCTGACACAAAGAAGTTCCCCCAAGGACACTTCAGATGTGCTCATGTCTGCACAGGAAAGGGCACATTCTCCTTGCAGGAGTGTCTTGCCATGAATGAGCCTTATAAGAGACCTTATAGAATGATTTCATCTGGCCTACCCTTTTCCCTCACACCCTCTCTGGGATCTATTTGGGGTCTATTTGGATGCCCAAATGGCAATGGATGAATGCATATTGGCATAGTGCACGGTGGCACTGCATAGTGGACACAAAAAGGCCTGCTGAATGACATGTGATGATAATGGGCCAGCATCCTTAGACCCAAGGGTCTTCACTCAGGAATGCTTTGGGAACCATCTAAATAAGAGGCTATTGAAAGGATGTCTTAAAGCAGAAATTATCAAATGTTAATCTGAAGGTTTTGTTAAAACACAGATTTCTGGGCCCTATCCCCAGGGTTTCTGATTCAGCATATCTTGGGCGAAGCCTGAAATTTGCATTTCTAACCAATTCCCAGATGATGCTGATGCTTCTGGTTTAGTGGTCACACATTGAAAACCTGTGGTGTAAAGAAAAGAGAGCATCCCGCATCCCCTTCTGAGGTCTTCAGTTTCACCGAAGTTGCTGGGCCCCATGGTGAAGATGACTGCCAGGTAGAGGTGAGTGAATGTCTACAGGGGAATGATGCTAATGTCCTGAGATGGGCCAGTGATCTGAGATGGCAGCAGAGAGTGTGGAATACATTTGTATGGGGTCCTTGGGAAATTAGACAAAGAAATTCCATTTGCTCCTCTGCTTTTTTTGTAAATGGTACAGTAAAGTTTTATAGATACACCTCTTCTCATAAATGTCACTTATTTTGTCCACTCAAAATATTGTTCCCTTGCAGAACTGCTCTTTCCCCATGCCAGTCACACATTGTTGGTGGGTTTGGAATCAGATCCTTGTGCTTCTAAGCCACAGGGGTGGTTGTATGACCTTATTGCCTTGGCAAATATTCCCTTGGTATGTGACTGAAGCCTAGCCAACCGGAGTTCTTCCCTGAGAAGTTTGTAAATTTCACTGGTAGGCAAAGTTCTCAGTTATTTCTGGTCAGAGCGCTGTAAGAATGGGTTCAAGAGCTGCTGTCAGCCACATCCTCCACCATGTGGACTGTGCGAGAGAATGAAAAAGACAAAAGCTGAAGAAAAGGAGAAGAGGACTGTGTCAGCAATGCCTCCACTTTCAGTCACTAAGGGCTCAGAGGCCTTTGGGTTCTGCAACCAATTTTTCAGTGTTGCATTCTCTATTGGTACAGTTTTAACTCCCACTCCTCCCCCATCTCCTCGCTCCACCCCTGCATTTGTTTTTGTTGTTGTTTTATTTTTGCTTAATGTGGTTTTAGTTGTGTTTTTGTCTCTTGCAAAGGAAAGCATCCTGACTAGTATCCCTTATAATTGATCCATGAAGAACAGAGGAAGGGAAAATAAGCCACAGAAGGGTGTTGGTAGTAGGATGCCCATACAGACTGTCAAGCTCTTGTAGCTGCAGGGAACAGAGCATCACTCAGGTCTTCCTGAGAATAAGTGCAAGACTGAAAGCTGCAAAAAAGCAGAGAGAGGTTTAGGGCCTGCTGGCCTCTCATCCGTGTCATCTCTGCTCCTCAGAATGTCTGTTCCATTGGCCATTTACTCCTATCTCATCAATACTTCCCCGACATTCTAGTCCTAATCCCAGGAGTTCAGCTAATTACCCTGCTGTTCCTACTGTGCAGAACTCTTTGTTCCCAGCCACTTGTGGCCACTCTTGGATGAGGCATCATCTCCAGTCTTATCAGGGTTCCAACCCTGAACAACAATAACAAGAGCTGCATAATTTAGGATAATGCAGACTCTCTATTGTATCCACTGTAAGAGATGTGTTCCAGAATACCAGGAATGAAAAGTCATACCATGAAACATCAAACAAATATTAAATAGAAACATTTGCTCCAGAAGACTGAAAGTGCATCAGGGAGGTGGGTGTGGAGGAGACACAGGGCAAAGACCTGCTGTGGTGACCAGGTTCCTAGACGAGTGCTGCAGGTCCTAGGAGAGGCAGTGAGAGCAGAGTGAGAACTGCTCAGCTCAGAAGCTTGAGGCCTCTCACAGCCACAGCAAAGCCATTGGCTGTGTACTTGGCTTGACTTCTACTGCCTGATGGGATTGAGGAAACTGGGGATAGTCCCAAATGCATTCTACCCTTTCTACCTTCTCTCCAGAAGACTGAGCTGTCACTTGGACCTAGGAGGGGGTCCTAATAAGTGACCTTGGGCAAGTTCCTTAGCTTCTGAAGCCTCTCTTTTCTCACCTGAAGAAGTGACATTGTCTTCTTTCTTAGGGTTGTTGTGAAGAGCCTGTGAATAAGACAATGCCTGTGAAACTGTTAGTGTAGCTTCAGGCACAGATAAAGTGCTCATTGAATGCTAGTTATCATTGCTCTATATCATCATCATCATCATCATCATTACCATCATCATTTTCATTATGATACTTTCAAGGTGAATGAATTTAATGTGACTCCAGGGATACATTTGTGAACAAAGCTTGTCTCTCTACCTGTTTGCTGATACTAGCCATTTTTCTAACGAACATCTCTCATTTACAAATAAAATTAAAATCCAAATATATTTCAATTGTATAACTACATGTCCAAAGTGAACACTACTTTATTCAGGTAGAATGTTTTTTAAAACGGGAAGGAGGGAAGAAGACAGGAAGGAAGAAAGGAAGGAAAAAAAGAAAGGAGGAAGGGTTGGTAGGGAGGAAGGAAGGAGAGAAGGAAATCATTGTAAAAGTTCTTTTCCCCTTGTAAGATTTTATATGTCATTATAAAAGAGATTCCTGTTGTTAAATGAGGTCTCAGTACAACAGCAACAACAACAACAAAAGATACCAAAAATTACTTCACTCTGTAATACAGAATATCTGGGTGCATTTACCTGTGTGAAATTATGCATTTGGTCCAACATGTCCCTAGTATCAACTACAGTTCACCTGGAAAGGATAAGAAAGGTTGGGAGTGTGTGGCTTAAACATAATCTACAATTTTTAAATTTAATTTTACACATCACCATGCTGTTTCATTATATATGCAGAAAAGATTAGAACAGTATTCTTCAGACTTGAAAAAAAATCCTTGTTTCTCAGCATGGACAACCAGTGTTATATTTAAAATGTACATATATAATGTGAGACCCAATATCTAATAAAAATCATGAAATCTAGCTCATTCAGTTTGTAACTTATAACAACTGGAAGTTGATCAAAGAAAACTACTTTCCTTTTTATTACATTGTTACCATTTTTATGGATAAAATTTAAAATGTATGATAAAAATCCAATATACAGTAATTGAAACATACAGTCTGACCTCACACTGCTCCGATAAATCTGTTCATTTCTGGCCATTTTCAGTGTTGCTATAGTGAACAGTGTTGACAAGTGGATGAAAAAAGCTTATAAATGGAATTCTGATCATAGATAAAACTGAACATAAACTATCCCCCAACATTTCTGCATGTCGGGAGGCCCGGCGTGTGCCACAGATGGCCATCTCCCAATAACACATAAAGCACTGCTTGCTGGAGCCCGGCACACATTGTTGAATGTACAGGTCATTTGAACAGAACAATAATTCAATTCACATAATCATGACCTCACTGGGAACAACCCCAGACACAGGATGATGCTGTGAGAACAAAATCATACCAGCATTTAAAAATGAAAATTCTTAAAAGCTGCCATGCTTTCTTGTCAGAATAGCACTTAAATGTATTCCATGTTTAGCGACCAGGCAGGCTCCCTGAGTTTATTTTAGTCTCTTGAATTTTACGGCTGTGTCTCTGTGCCACGTTTCTTCTGCTTTCAGGCTGGGAGCTTTCCTGGGGAGGTCAGAGGTACCCACGGAGCCCTCTGTTGGCTTCTTGGCTGAGCTCATTGATAAAGAAGCCTGGAGTTCATCATTTTTTTCTTCTCTAGGAGCTGAGATGGCAGTCAATGAAGAATGACGGCAGAAAGTTTCAGAAGGACACATGGGAATCATTTAACCAGAGCAATAAAATCAGCTATTTATGTAAGTAGCAGTTATTACAACCACAGCCATCGAGGCCATATTTTTCTAGAATAATTTTTAGGTTTAGGGCTAATTTTATTTCTAGCTTATAAAGCTTAAAATCCAGGATTCCCTGCATGGGCAGAAATGAATGCACTCAGCTAGGAGAAATCAGTATCTAGAGTGACCTCCTTTTAGTGTCTAGATACTTGCTAACATGGTAGTTTCATGTTTGATACCACTAATACACATGAGATCATGCCCTGCCTCCCCAGAATTTTCCAGCTATGTTATTCATTTCCATGTATTAAAACTAAGCACAAGTGCAATTGAATTGAGGCACCTTATTGTTGTAGTTTTAACTATTAATACAATGTTTTTTTTGTCATCTACATTTACTGTAAAAACACACTTAATGAACAGCAGGAGCTTTAAATATGTTTCTGTTTAATATATTTTATTAAAAAAAACTTTAGCTTTTAGGATCCAAATCATAAATTTGCAGAATATAGGGGTTAAAAAAACATACTAAAGATATAATCTATTCAAATCATTAAATTATTTCAATTTTGCAGAACAGAGAAAATTTATGGAGGAATTTTGTCAACAATTATTTTATAGTTTAATTATTTTATCTGTTATTCTTTTTACCCCCTCCATCTATCCTAGAAGCCTTGAAAAAATGAAATCTACTTTCCTACAGAGTAATGCTTTTTATGCTTGGGAAATACATTTCTTTATAGGAACTAACCCATTAGCTTATTTCTGTTCCTGCCTCATCAATATCAGCTGGAATACCCTGTAATAGTAGCAATTTATTAACCTCTGCTGTATAAAAGCAAGAGGAAAAAACACTCAGGCTATTTTTTCATGAAAATGGTGGGGAGGGGAAGGGATGTTTTAGGGATATAGTGATATGAGGGCAAACAGAGGGAGTTAAAAAAAGCAGAGTCCATTTCCCACTACACATATATAAATTTTTAAAGATTAAAGAAGAATCTATAATCTAAGCAAGACATCCCTTTTTCCTTCATCTTCCCCTCCTTCCTGTCACTGAAACTTCTCCCAGAAGATAGTCTCTGCCTCTAAAAGAACATACTGTCTGAAGGAGAGAAAACAATACAAGGTAAATGAACAAACATAAAAGGCAGCCGGTAACTTAGGGACCATGCCAATATCACAGGAGTTCAAAGACGCTGATGTCAGGAAAGGCTTCTAGAAGGAATTGCTGGGCGTGTGTGCTGATCCCGCTCCTATAATATACAATAGGTTTGTATCTCAATTATTTGCAAAGCTGTAGGGGATTTCCCTTCCTCTCACTACCCCTGGGTGGTGCTTTCTCTTCCCCTGTCCCAAGATGCCGGTGATCCTTCTGAAGCTATGTTTACCATTCCAGGGGCAACAGCTCAGCTTCTTAGTTCACCTGGAACTTGTCTGAGAGCCCAGCAGGGCTTGTAGAGGCTGAGGAGGAAGCTGAGGGTCCATGTGCCTTCCTCTCCAGGGAAGAGGAGGGAAGCGAGGCACGGAAGATCACACTCTTCTCTGGGCTTCAGCGCTTGGAAATGGGGAGCAAGAGAGAGGAAAAGTTCATTGAATGCTGCTAATAATCACAATAGTAACATTTACACAGCACTCGCTGTGCAAGGAACTGTTCAAAGAAGCTTACACGGGTTCCTAATCCAGGTGATCCACACAACAACCTTATGAGGCAGTACTATTAATATCCCCATTTTACAGATGAGGCACAGAAATGCTAATTACCTTGCCTAAGATCATGCAACTATTTAATTGGCATAGTTGGGACCTGAGTCCAGACACAGATGGACTTCAGCACCCCTTCTCTTATGTGGTTCACAACCCAGGCTGCACATTTTAGAATCATTTGGAGAGCTGTTAAACAATATTGATACCTGGGCCTCAATCCCAGAAATACTGATTTAATGATCTGTTGTGGGGCCCAGGGCAGGAGTACAGTTTAAAATTTCCCCAGGTGATTGTAATGAGCGGCCAGGATTGCTAGCTGTGCTATTCTGCTTCTCGTGATCCTGTTACCTCAGTATCTCTGTACCTGTCCTCTCCTCCCTGTTACTCAGACCACTCTGCCCTAATCTTAGAATCTGCCATGCTCCTTTTTTTCTTCCCACACAAAATGGTCCTTGTGGTGGTTTTAAAATATGTCCATGAATTCTTTGACACTCCTCTCTTCAAAAGGTGGAGCCAAAGTCTCCTCCTCTTGAGTGTTGCCTAGATGCCATGATTCTCTTCTAACGAATGGAATTTGGTGGTGGTAATGGTCTGTGCTTTCCAACACCACGTCATAGCAGACATTCCAGCTTGCTCTTTGTCCTGTCTTGTCAGTTGTAGAAACCCTTCTTTGGTACGGACTGTTTGCTCTGGAAGAATCTAGCTGCTATGTCATAATAACACTCAAATAGCTCTATGGAGAGGACCTCATGGCAAGGACCTGGGGACTCCTGCCAACAGCCAATGAAGAACGGAGGCCCTGGAGCAATAACCACTGAGTGAGCCAAATTGGCAGGAAATCCCTCGGCCCTAGTCAACCCTCAAATCGACTACAGCCCCAGTTGACATCTTGAATGCCAACTCATGAGAGACCCCAAACCGAAGGCATCCTGCTAAGCTGTGTCCAGATTCCTGACCCTCAGAAACTGCATGAGAGAATAAATGTTTGTTATTTTGTGTTGATGAATTGTGGGGTAGTTTGTTATGTAACAAGAGATAACTGATACAGCTATCTTCATCCCTAACCCATACCCAGGGCCTCCCACACTGCCTTGGAGCTGGGGAAGCTGCCAGGGCTGTGACAGAGAACTGTTCTGACATCCCAAGGTGGAATTCTGAATGTACGTACCATAGAAACATAGTTCCATGAATATTTATAAATGTACGTGCATGTATGTAAATGGACCAGAAAAGTCTAGAGGAAACATGCCATACTATTCACAGTGGTAGAGCCAGAGCTGGAAGAGGGGCTGGGATCGGGATCGGGGTGGGGCAGGAAGCCAAGGAGAATCTTCCCTCCTGCTGTATAGACAACTGTGTTGTTTGGGTATTTCTCACAGAAAATGTATCTATATTAATCACCTGGGTAATTAATTATATTTTCCTACATAAAGGGGGAATTAAAATAAAAAAGAAAGAAACATACCTGAATCTGGGTTCTGTAGGAAGTAACGTATTAGGAATATAGCTCTACAAGTATATTATGGCTACAATAGTATTTCGTAGCCAATCCTGATGGCCTTAACATCAGGTAGAACACTGCATTGTATGCATATGGTGATGGAGAATTAAACGAGAGGCCTTAAAGCCTGACCCTGCTCTGGCTGTGACGCCAACTGGCTTGACAAGTCATGTGATCACTGTGGGCCTGTTTCCTCACCTGTATAGTCAGAGTAGTGGGATAAGAATTAAAGAAGCTAAATATGTAAGGAGCCTCAGACAGCAAATGAGGTAACGCTCAGTAAATGATAGCTATCATCCCATGAACAAATGTTCTTAGTTCCAAACAATACATTTCTTGGTTATTACATGTATATACCCTGAGGGCTCCATGAATTATATATGTTTGTTGATTTCCCTTTTTGGGGGAGATGCAAAAGTTTCAGGACACAAAGTAAATTTTCAAGACACATTTACTGCATGAATATTGCAGATTTTGCAGTGGTCAAATACTCGTTTTCAATTTAAAGTGATAAAGACCTGAACAATTCATATTCAACTGTTATAAGAAAGAAAGTGAGGACACTGGAGATGAGCATATAACCCCAAAGAGTCGAAACAATGTTAGTCTGAATTCTACTGGACATTAGCACCGAAGAGAGCCGAACTATCCTATCCTGTATGCAGATTAGAGGGCACATACTGGGAGCCTACAGACTCCAGAATGGCAAAAAAGGTATTTTGTTTAACCAACACAATATTTTTGAAAAACGTTTGAATTTGCTGACTACACTTAGACTTGGAAAATACAATTTTTAGCCTGCTTTAAAAAAATATCTGGCTATTTTGGGTCAGTTTTCTAAGTCATGGATTCCTCCTTTGGTTGTCACAGATAAGGGTCTCCAAGAGGCCATAGTTCACACTGGACTGGCCTGGGTTATTCATTAGGGTTATTTACTTGCCCCAGTAAACAATGAGTTTGCACTTCTGTAACTTTGGGTGTTTGTTCTAATGCTATAAGAGTGTTATTGGGATAGGATGATCACATGTTTCTAAAATTATAAAAACTGCCTAAGCATGCCTGCAATGTAGTGATCCCAGAAATGGAGGCCTTCTCTCTGTTTACTTTTTAACAAACTGAAGAAGAGGAATGTGGAGCTCCCCACCATGTTTCTATCAGGAAATGAAGAGCTGCTATTTATAACCTGCTACACACTTTTGCAATGAGCTAATATTTATCAGGAGGACCTCCAGCCCCTCAAATGCTCTGCAGTTGCATGCCGTCCCAGCAGACCCGCTTGTGTCATCTTTTCCATTGGACTAAGTAGGCTGGGATTCTTTCCTTCTACACGAGCTCAAATACTACAAATGGAGGCAAAAGCTGAACTATGACCCTTGCTTTTGATATGTAGAGTGTGATACTTACCAACTTTGGTGATATTGTGCTCATTTTTAATACCATGGAGCCACCTGTGAGTCAGTATGTCTAAGATGCTTAGTCTAAGAAACGTTCCTGTCTGATGATTGTTAAAAAGACAACAACCCAGTCTTATTTTCTCAACTCTGCTTGAAGATCTCCCCATAATAAAATTATTCCCCATAATTAATAAAAGCAAAATATAAATATGTGGTAAGAGAGTCTTTCAATTGCTAGTTATTGTTTAACCTAGGTTATTTCTCCCAACATCTTATTAAGAAAACTTTCAACATACACAAAAGTTGGAAGAATGGCACAGTGAACACCCATACATTTACCATCCACAATTTGCATTTGCTATGTTTACTTTATCACATGCCCATGCATTCCTCTATCAATATGTCAATTCATCTCCATTTTTGTTATATTTCAAAAGAAGTTGCAGGCCTCAGTTCATTTCACCCCCCAAAACTTCATCATGCAAGTCATTAGAGTTCAATATTTGTTTATATGTTTTTACAATTTTTGTTTAGTGTGGCAAAATATGCATAACATAAAATCTACTATTTGAACCATGTGCAAGTATAGAGTTCTGTTGCACTAAGTACATTCACATTGTTGTGCAGCCATCACCACCATCCATCTTCAGGCCTTTTCATTTCCCATCTGGAACTCTGTACTGATTAGATACTAAATCCTCAACCTCTCTTTACTCTAGTGCCTAGCAACCACTCTTCTACTCTCTCTATATATGAATTTGACTACTTGAGGTAAATTATACACTATTTGTTCATTTGTGACTGGCTTATTTCACTTAGCATAATGTCGTCAAGGTTCATCCATGCTATAGCATGTGTCAGAATTTCCTTCTTTTTGCAGGCTGAATAATATTCCATTGCATGTACACAGCATATTTTGTTTATCTATTCATCCATTGGTGGACACTTGGGTTGCTTCCACTTTTTGCCTATTGCAAATAATTCTGCTATGAACATTGGGTGTATGAATATCTGTTTAAGTCTCAGCTTTTACTTTTTTTGGGTATATTCCCAGAAGTGGAATTGCTGGATCATATGGTAGTTCTATGTTTAATTTCTTGAGCACCCTCTGGTTTTTATTTTATGCAAAATTTAAACAGTGAAATGCACACATCTTAATATACCACTTGATGGGTTGTGACAAATGCATACTCTAGTGAATATTTTTTGTTTCTTTTTTAGGTCCTTAATATATGTAGAAATGTTTCAGTTAGAATGCTAACACTTTTTGTGACCAAAATCGTGATGGAAAGAATCTCATAGTCCTGAAATCAGAAATTTGCAAAAATAATTATCTCCATTTTCCACTACTGACAATAAACACTTTATCATTTGTAAGGAATGACTACAATAGTTTCAAAGAGGGATTTTTGAACAGAAAACACATGCTGTGCACAGTATTTTAGCTCCTGCCCATTACCAGGGATGAAATGGTCTCCCCCTACACCTATCATGCAAATTTTCCATAGTCTATAATAAAGCTCTTCTTAAAGTGTCTAGAAAACAGTGAGCAAAGTTTCTTGCAGATCAAGAATTTATATTATTGAAAATGAAAACAACAATGTATATAGAATATTTTTGCAATCAGTTTCACAAAAAGTTATAATAGTCTCATTCATGAAGGGTGTGGAGAAACACATTCTCAGATACTGTAGGTGGTATGCCTATTAACATTTTTATATATGTTTTTAAATTATGTTTTATTGATTATGCTGTTAAAGTTGTCCTGACTTTTCCTCCATGCCCCACTCCACCTAGGACACCCCAATCCCTCAGGCAATCCCCACTCCATTCTTCATGTCCATGGATAATGCATAAGTTCTCTGGCTACTCCATTTTGTATACTGTACTTTACATCCCCATGTATAACTACCTATTTGTACTTCTTAATCCCCTCACCTCTTCACCCATTCTCCTACACTCCTCCCATCTGGCAACCACCAATACACTCTCCATATCCATGGTTCTGCCTCCGTTCTTCTTGTTTTCTTAGTTTGTTTTTAGATTCAATAGTTGATAGATATGTATTTATTGCCATTTTACTGTTCATAGTTTTGATCTTCTTTTTCTTAAATAAGTCCCTTTAACATTTTATATAATAATGGATTGGTGGTGAACTCCTTTAGTTTTTTCTTGTCTGGCTCTTGTCTTGAAGCTCTTAACTGCCCTTCAATTCTATATGATAGCTTTGCTGGGTAGAGCAATCTTGGCTGTAGGTCCCTGCTTTTCATGACTTTGAATATTTCTTGCCAGTCCTTTCTAGCCTGCAAAGTTTCTAACAGTCTTAAGGGAATTCCCCTGTAGGTAACTAACTGTTTTTCTCTTGCTGTTTTTAAGGTTCTCTCTTTATCTTTAAACTTTGGCATTTTACTTATGATGTATCTTGGAGTGGTCCTCTTTGTATCCATCTTGTTTGGAACTCTCTGTGCTTCCTGGACTTGCATGTCTATTTCCTTCATGAGATTAGGGAATTTGCGTTTCATTATTTTTTCAAATAGATTTCCAATTTCTTGCTCTTTATCTTCTCCTTCTGGCATCTCTATGAAGCAAATATTGGACCTCTTGAAGTGGTACCAGGAGCTGCTCACACTATCCTCATTTTTTTGGATTTTTTTTTCTCCTGGTTTTTCTGATTGGTTGTTTTTTGCTTCCTTATGTTCCAAATTGTTGATTTGATTTTTAGCTTCATCCACTCTATTGTTGTTTCCTTATAAATTGTTCTTCATTTCAATTAATGTATCCTTCATTTCTGACGGTATCTGTTTTGTGCTCTTGAGGTCCTCACCAAGTTCCTTGAACATCCTTATAACCAGTGTTTTGAACTCTGCATCTGATAGATTGCTAATCTCCATTTTGTTTAGTTCTTTTTCTGGAGTTTTGATCTCTCGTTTCATTTGGGCCATGCTTCTTTGTCTCCTCATTTTGGCAGCTTCCCTGTATTTGCTTCTGTGTATTAGGTACAGCTGCTATGACACCCTGTCTTGGTAGTGTGGTCTAATGTAGTAGGTGTCTTGTAGGGTATAGTGGCACAGCCTCCCCTATCACCCAAGCTGGGTGCTCAAGGTGTGCTCTTCATGTGGGCTGTGTATACTCCCTTCTTGTATTTGAGTCTTGTTTGCTATTGGCAGGTCAATGGTAGGTATTTACCCAGGACTAGTTAGATGCAATGATTGGCTATGATCACCTACCACCAACATCTACCTTCTGTGGAAGATCAGTTGTGCAGGGGCAAGATGGTGATGCTCTGATGTGGTCTGTAGCTGTCTGCTGGGTTTGATGCCTTGGGGTTTCCCAGGTGGTACAGGCCAAAGTCAGTCCCTATCTGTGTTTTGCCTGGGGCCACCCTCTCTGGGCTATAAAACAATCTGAGGTGGCTGGTACTTTTGCTGGACTTGGAGATTCCTGGAAAAAGACAAGGTGTGAATCTAGGCTGGCTTCTGCCAGTGCTGTGCCTAGGGCCACTTAGCAGGAAGCACAGGGGCTGGGGGCTCACTGAGGCTGTTGCTTGTTTGAAAGGATTTAGGGAGTTGTGAAGCATGAGCCAAGACCAGTCATTCATATAGAAAAGTCACTGTTAACAGCTGTACATTGGGTAAGATGGAGCCTCAGGGGATCTCCAGGGCAATGCAAACAGTATTAGCCAGGGTAATAGAGTCTCACATATGGTAACTGCCTGCTGGCTCTGTGGCTCTATGGAAGGAGGGTTCAGAAAAGAGACAATGGCCTCTGCTTACCTTTCATCTGGGACAAAGCTGTCCTTCAGCTCCCACCTTGGAACTAGACACTTCAGGTCCTCCCTGTATGCCACTGGTGCCTTTGAAGCTGCTGCTCTGGTGCTAGAGCTCAGAGGGAGTGAGTCGAGTAAGTTCATGTGTGGGTTCTTTACAAGGAACTACTTGGGACTCCAGAAATTTCTCCCAGCAACTCAATCCTTGCCGGTTTTTGCAGCCAGAAATTGTGGGGACTTATCTTCTTGGCACTTCAATCCTGGGCTGGGGTGCCTGGTGTGGGACTGAGACTTCTTGCTCCTGAGATATTCCTCCTGAATTTTTATCTACCACATGTGCGTGTGGGATTAGCATGTTCCACATCTCTGTCCCTCCTACCAGCCTGAATGGGTGTGGTTTATTTAATTCCATAGTCATCAGACTTCTATTCAACTTGATTTCTGACAGCTCTGAGTGATGGCTTTTCTATCATTTAGTTGTAATTTTGATGTGGTTGTTGTGTGAGGGGCAAGCTATGTTTACCTATGCTTCCATCTTGACTGGAAGGCCCCTATTAACAATTTTAATATACCTTTTTCAACCCCAGGAATTTTACTTCTAGGAATTTTTCTTACAGAGATGCTTGTAGAAGTGCACCAAGATATATTTGTACACAGTTGTTCATTGCCGCATGGCTTGTAGTAGTAAAAAATTGGAAACAACCCAAATATTAGTAGGTAACTGCTAAAAATAAATCCTGATATGCCCACATTTAACTGGTATAACTTGCTTTACCAGCTTGGACACAAATAAGGTTACATCTTTTTGATTTTTTCAAATCACATTAGGCCCCAACATCTATGGTCCGGATTAGTGCCAGAGGAAGTCCACTGCCTGTGTCCTTTCTGAGGGTCTCTTCCCTCCCCTGAATGACCCAAACGCCCTGGGGCTTTACTCCGTGCAAAGTGGCCAGTCCTGTTTCTAAATGCCTCCTGGAGAGAGAAGTAGAGAATCTGATTAGTCTATTTAGGAGCCTTATTTTCAGCATCTGTTGTTTCTGTTTGCCATAATATCTGTTGAAAGCTGCAAAAGTAATAGAGTCTGGCATTGTAAAATAAAGAATAAAAAAAAGGATTGACTGAGACTTTGTTTTGAAAAAATAAAAGTAAAGATTATCTTATCTTTAAGTATAATTTATCTTTAAAATATACATATAACAACTCTAATAGCAACAATACTCTAATTTTTAGAATAAACAAAGGATAATCAAGTGTTGATTTGGTGAGGGGGATAATTTTCTAACAAAATTATTTGATAGCAAATTTTGACACCTTTCATTTCACACTGACTTTTATAGTAGAATCATACAAAGGTCGTTTTGAAAAAAGATGTGAGGGTTTCATCAATTTTCCTGAGAGCCTCTCTTAATCCTTTGATATTCAAATAATATTCCTTTTGAAGAACTTATCCTCTTATCATCCTTGTTGTTTTTCTCATCTTTAATTGTTAACTGGGCTAACACTGCCAGATAGGCATTTGCTTATGGAACAGTCCTCCAAAATCACTTTCAATGAATTCATAAAATTCTGCATCTTTCGCAAGATTAGCAGTTTTACGTGGCAACTGAAATGCATTTCATTTACCTTGTGCTGCCGGATGTTTATGACATCTACAACAGTAACACTGACTGGCTGAGTGGGGATAGGTGCTGATATTAAGTCAAGAGCACTGAGTGGGGACTAATTTATAAGTGGCCAGTTCATTAGTGGACATTTTCCTGTGTGACCAATTTCTGCTTCCCTACACAATTTAACAACACTGGCATTCAGATAATGATCACGAATAATTGGATAATAAGAAATTTCTGTACTTTTCAGGGCTAAAAAGGAATGAGGTATGTGTTGACATGTAAAAAATGTTTACAAGTCATTGTTAAATGAAAAAAGCCAGTTCCAAAAGACTATGAATAGTATAACCATCTTTCTATGAAATAATAATAAATGTTAATGTATGTATGCATCAAAAATATAAATAAATACAACAACCTGGAATAGTTTACTCCAGACCATTAGCAGTCATTTCTAATAGGTGTGTGGGGAATGGAGCAATCCCACCTTGATAGCCTTATTTTTGGTTTTTAAAGATTTTATTTATTTACTTTTAGAGGGAGGGTAAGGGAAGGGAAGGAGATATAGAGGAATAGAAACATTGGTGTGTGAGAGAGAAACAGTTGCCTCTCACACACCCCCAGCTGGGGACTTTGCCTGCAACCCAGGCATGTGCCCTGACTGGGAACTGAACCATCAACCCTTTGGTTTGCAGGTCAGCATTCAAAACACTGAGCCACACCAGCCAGGGTGGTAGGCTTATTTTTAATGAGTATTTATTACACTTTCAAATATGATAAAAGTCAATTAAAAATATTTTAACTAGTATAGGACAAGAAGTAAAAAAAAAAAGAAAGAAAGGAAAACAAGAAAACAGCTGTTACATTACATTACTGTCCAAACAGGGTACTCCTAGAGAGTTTTATAGGCTCATTTTGAAGGGGCATAATAGGATTCTTCAATATAAATCTCATTTGTTATAAACACCCTGAACTCTTTCTCAAAATAATCAAGCCAGAAACACTTGCCAAGCATCTGTTATTTTTCAAGGTCCTGTGTTGCACTTAGTGCTCAGAGGAATACAAGGCCTGCTAGAGCCTTTCCTCCAAAAGCTAACAGTCCTGTTTATAAGGTAAGAAGCTCCTCAGTGACTGGGGTTGGGCAACAACTGGTCGTCAGTGACCAGGCCCTGAGAAAGATGCTACGACTGCATGAGGGCAGAGAAACTGATTTCTCAGTCTTTACCGCCACTTAGGATTTTTTGGGTCAAGCATTAGATGAGAGTCAACATGGAGCATAGGATATTAACCTTCAGAGAAAAATGCAACCCTTTACCCTCTATTGGAAAGGAAATTCACAGATTAGTCCAAAGGCTGGTTAGAACTTCATCCAGATCTAATGAGAGCTTAGGGTAGTTTTAATGGGGATACTAATGAAGTGAGATAGTGAACCATGTGCAATTTTTTTAATCTTCTGCCCCATTTTATCAATGAGGAACCTGAGACTGGCTCAAGATTATACTGCTGCTAAGGACAGAATCAGGATTTGAACCCAGCACTTGTGATTCTAGAGACCGCACTTTTAATTATTATGACCCACTCCTTCCTCACTGCAGGCTACAGGCTCCTCATGCTCTGGTTCACGCGGGAGGGAGAGATGTTTGACGCGGTAGTCATCTGTGTGTGTGTTTATTATGCAGTTTACACTGCAGGAGGAAAAAGGAAACGGGCTGTGTGAATGGAATTTGGAGAAAGGTAATACCTCCTGGCCAACAACAAATATCTGTGAAATCTCTATAGTCTTTCTGGATAAGAGGTTGCCAAGATTTCTGTAGACTTGGTCTTCCTTTCCACTTCTGGAAGTAATCCCTTTAGGGCAGAGTTGAGGCACATTAGCAGAGTGACACTTTCTCTTCTGCCTGTATTCCGCCTAAACTGTGGATAGTTGGAGGTGCTTTAGTCCTGAATTCAGCTGCAACAAAAATCATTTTTTAAAAAGTTACTATTGAGATACTTCAGTTATGGACTCCCTTAGTATCACATATTCAATACCCAGGATAAAAGTGCTTTATATTTGCTATTACAGCATAACCTATAGTGATAATGTAGCATGCTATAATGTTTACCACTTAATTGTACCAACTTGTTCTTTAGAACTCTGAACTACAAGGAAAGTACCGTGTAACTACCATTAGAGTTTAGCTTGGATTTAACTCATAAAGAGTTAAAAAATTTAAAAAGTGTACATTTTTTAAAAGAAAAAAGTCATTTGATCTTTTAGGTAAAGTTTATATGTACTAGCTTGCAAAATAGTATCACAGAAGAACTAAATGGAGTCATTATGAAATATAAGACAAACTATTTAGGTTACTTCCCTTGCTTTAGAGTGAAAGCAAGTTGCTTCCTACATCCACTCTTGGGATAGTACATGAAATGCAAAAATATCCCGTTTTTATGAAGGATGTCTGGGAGTCACTGGCTTGAAAAATTTCTAAAAAGTATTCTCAACATCCCAACCTATAGGAGAATAACTTGTGGATAACGAACTACACATGCTTTCCTTTTTTGTTCTCTTTATCTCGGAGAGTGTGAAGACTTGGCATTGAACATGGCAGTGACTTAGGGACAACTTCAAAGGTCAATGAAAAATATAATTGGCAGTGTTGCTGAGGCAAGCATCAGAATCCCAAACATTATCTCCTGAGAACAAATCACTTGATTAGTGAGTGGGCCCAGCCATCCACCTGGTGTTCACATCTTAAGCAAGATTTTATGGTTCTCTCTAATTGTCACATCTGCAATAAATCCTGCAAAAGGATAATAACTTTGTTTCTTTATGAAAAATGGCCCTGAAAAAAAAATAAGTCAACTGTTAGTATAGTGCTGGAAAGTAATGGCATTTATTAATTTGCATGATTATATTTAGACAATTGCATGATTATATTTATATTTAGATTATAATTAGATGCAATACTGTTGAAGGCCTCTTGATATACATGCAAATTTGAATATTTTCTGTGCATGTGGGCATTCCTCTGTAGGCTGGCATGTGCCTTCTTTGAACAGAGATGATAAGATACCTTCTGGTTTCACCTGTTGGTTAGAAAGAAAAGAAAATATTTACTACTATGATTTTGGGGGGACAAGCACCTTTGAAAATGAAATGTACCGTGTAACTGCTGGGGTCTGAGGTTGCTATTTGGCAACCAATCCCTCTTGGGTCAGTGAAGTGGTTGCCTTCCTTTAAAGTTTGCTTTTAAAAAATCTTGTGTAGTTGACTTTGTTGTTCACCAGTCTGCAGGCTGAGAATGGACTAATTTTTTTTCAGTTGAGGGTTCCATATAGTAATTACAATAATCCCAGAATTTTTCAAACCACAGAATGAAGGTGGTTCCCTGGCCTGATATCCTCAGACTGTAGAAAGGTGCAGAGCTGTTTCCCTCTTTCACGTGCACTCCTCAGACCCCCTACCTGGGAACGTTATTAGGCATGTCAGGTTCTCTCTCACTGGGGCACGACTAGTGGAATCACTTACCATTCTGCACATGCCCCTTACTGGTAGTCAGTGAAACTCAGACGAGAATACCTTCTCCAGGATTTGAATGTGATGACAACATGGCAAGCCATCAAGCATTTCTAGAGATCTTAGATGTTTGGCCTATTGCCATTTGAGAGATGTCCTCTAATTTTCATTTGGCCTTCATGAGCATGTGGCAAAAAATTATTTTCATAAGTGGTTCTAGCTGTAATTTTTAATGGTTGTCTTGGAAAGGTGGTTGCATCGTATAGCTGGACTTGTAGATTCCGAAGACTCTCAGCTGCCTCAGAAGAATGCAAAGAAACTTAATTTCCAGATCTGGAAAAGATCCATTTTTTGAATCACTTGTTTAGCCTGGTTGCCTTGAGTCACATAAAGTGAGTTACTCTTTATGAAGCATGAACAATGCCAGAAACACATCATTAAAATGTTAATTTAATTTGGCCTGTTGAGGTAAGAATCCAGACAGTTTGGTTCACCTAAAAGTGACTGAGATTGATGATGCTGTTTTTGATCTGGAATAATTCTGGTCACATCACTGCGCGTTCCAAGGTGAGGAGAGGGAGTGCAGTGATGAAGACTTCCCACCTTTGCCATGGATTCAGGACCAAAGCATAAAATGTGCTTTTCTCAGAGTTATTGTTTTGTATTTTTGGCAAATAAAATTCACTTTTAAGAGGAAAATAAATGTTAAAGTCTACTTGACCAATACATTTAATTATGTGACCATGGGTTTTTCATTCGTTCTTCCCTTCCCTGACAGCTTCTCTGAACTGATATGGGAAGATCTTTCTCCAGTGCTATGACCTTATTTTGCAAATCACCAGCAGGTCCATAGCAGAAGTTAAAACTTTGCAGGCCTAGATATCACAAGAGTACTTTTTTTTTTCTATTTGCCAAGATAAAAACCCAATTTACGGCTTGGGACCATACTGTAAAATGTAAATAACATTTTAATGAGCACTGAAGAGGAAGAGTGTTCTGGGCCAGTCGCCTACCCCTGAACGGCTGAGTTTAAGTGTACCTTGGGTCATAATGAAACTAGTTTGGTGGTCTTAGCCTCCCCACTGGACATTTTCCCACACTAGAAAACCAGCACAGGAGTTCGTGCAATTCCCTACAAAGGATAATTGCAGTTCTGCTCAAAACCAGAACTGGAGTATGGATGGGATAACTGGAGGGAAAGCTAGAGGAGAAACAATGGGGAGACTTTTAATCCTAACTTAAACTCCCTCGACCCTAGACTTAGGGGAGGAAAAAAGGGGAAAATAATTGCATGTGTACTTTTATAAAATTTCTGTTCATCTTCTATAATCTCAAATTCAACCTAAAGACATCTCCTCGCTCCCATTGCCTTCACTGTCCATGTTCTTGACTAGAAGAGAATACATTTTCCAAAAACATGGAGTAAAAGCATTGTGTTAACCTCTCTATATTAATAACCGCAGCTCCTGGGGCTACAGGACTGAATGACTCCGTCTCAACTGGATTCCATATAAACTGTTCATGTCTTCCTTACCTCTCCCTGATTCTAATTTCATCTTCTCTAACTAGCTGCATCTCACCTGTCTCTTAATTCAGGCAAAGTCCCTGTTCCTATTGGGAGCCCCCTGTAATGACAGGCACATACATTTGTCTATACGAAATAGTCAATGCCTAATCATATACATCTAATAACCGAATTTCCTATTACTATTCTATTTGATTGATTGAAAATATAAGTGAACATTTAAAAGGAAGAGAAAAAAAATCCAAACATAAGATGCTACATTTCTGACCTCACTATACTTAAACAAAGAGGATTCTTTAGTCCTTCTCTTCAGAAAAAGACACTGGCTCTAAATCTTTTAATAATTCTACTAGATTTAAATCTGACTTTAATCCTGCATGATAAATTAGGATTCCATACCTTTTCACCCTTGCCTTTTGGAGTAATTTGTCTAACCCAACACCTGGAGAAATAGCTTAGATCCTAAGTGGTCCAAAGGCATTCTGTTTGGCATGGTAGCATCAAGCCTAAGAGGAACAAATGGTGCTAACTTCTACCCCACCAGGGGACGCCTTCATCTGTGGTTGCATTTACAGACCTACTCACAGAAGGGAAGACATCTGATCTCTCTGATGGCATGTAGAGTTCCCTGGACAGCCACTGTAGGTCTCCTCTTACAGCATTACCAGTGCCCCCTCCACATCTCTCAATAAAAAATAGAGGAAGAAAGCATTGTCGCTGAGAAGATCCCAGGTAGCCAGCCAGAAGGAGAAATCCTGAGGTTTGTCCCAGCACAGTACTTCCCTGTAGCAGGATAATGTGCCTTTCCTGGAGCTGGGCCGACTTTGCCCTAAGGTTACATTTCCACACAAAGAAGCCTTTAAGGGTGCAGTTGCAGGCCTTCACACTGGAGGTTTATGTCTGTCAATCTTAGGGGAAAAAGAGGCTGTAATAAAACTGCAGGAGCCAGCAGTGGGGAATTACAACTCCAGAATCGGTGGAGGTCTGCCCCACAGCCCTGCTAGATGCTGAGCATTGGCCTCTCCAAGGACTGAGAACAACAAAGCAGAAGGAATTTCAGTCAATTTGCTGCTGGATTGCATTAGCAGAACTCAGAGATGGGGGCACTTGGTGAGGGTGGTGCATGTTCCTAGCCGCTGCTGTGGTGTCAACAAGCTGGGAGATCCAAAGTATGAAGAATGAGAGAAGTTCACCCAAGTCAGAGAAGTCAAGGAGGCCTGTAGAGACACCCAAGTTGGAGGCTGTATGTGCAGCAGCCACTGCAATTCCAAGTGTAAGTCAGTTGATTTACAGTTAGTAAGAACAAATACTAATTAAGGCTTCAGCAAGTGACCACGATAGGCATAAAAACAGGAAATACATCAAAAGATAGGCCAAAACACTTTGCAGAGACAGAAGGAAAAACAAAGGTGGTGGTATCTGAAAGCAAGGCAAAGAGAGGCATGGGTAGCCACTGGTGTGGGTGGTGGGGGCAAGAGGGCACCGCTGCCACCTGTCTGGCAGCTCTGCAGCCCTGATTTTGGCAGTGTGGGCCTGATGCTTGCACGGAAGGCTTGTTGGACCCAGTTTGAGAGCTTCCTAAAATATCCTTGGGCCTGATGCAATATCACATTGTGATGGCACTGCATTGCAATGTGGTGACAAGATAACCTGATGGTGTGGATGAAGGGCCTTTTATATCTTTATATGATTGTGTATGAGAGAGGCCAAGTGAGTGGAGCACTCCCCCCCAAAAATGGGTTCTTTGGAAGAGTGGTTAAACCCTCTGATATGGAAGGAATAGCGTGCCCACCTGCCCACTCCCACTACAGAGAATGGACACCTGGGGAGGTCTCAGTCAGGGGACAGAGACTGAGAGGGTGACCCCAAGGGGCCCTTGGGCAGTCCACAGGGAACTCTAAAAAGCAGAAGTGAGGAAGGGCTATGCTCAAACCAGCCTTCACACTGGAGTATGCAGCAGGATGAACAGGCTAGCTTTCCCCAGAGTAGGTCCTCTGGGCAAACAAGAGGGAGTTGGTTTGGAGAAGGGAAGAGGAGGCAAGCCAGATCTGGAGAAGCCACCAAGAGCCACCAAGAGCTTGCAGCAGCACCTTCCAGGTTGGGCCTAATTCTCCAAATTAAAAAAAAAAACAGCAACACAATTTTCCTAGTTCTAGGCAAACCCCTGTTCTATACAATGATTTGAATTTTGAAATGTGAATTAAACCTTGCAAAGGAATGCAACTCTTTTCTCCCTCCCTTGTGCCATTCCACCATCCTTAGAGGGTGAGAAGTGGGTCAGAGGAAGGAAGGTTTAAAATTGTTGTCCCTTTACCAAAAGGTGGAAAGTGTCAACCACTGTCTCCCACCATCCCTTCCCCCAAAGCTCGAAGTGTTGAAAACTAAAAGCTGCAGCATCTTTTCAGCAAGTAATCAGCACAAGTTGAAAGGCACATGCTGTTGCATTTCTGATCAGATTGTATGATAAACTGGAAAATGCACCCCCCCTTTTTTTTCCGGCTAAATGCATGCCTGTTTAAAGAAGCCACCAGGCAGTGCCTCTCACTTTGTCTTGGCAGGGCACAACCATCAGACGAAGTGGGAGGAAGAAACATTAACTTCAACAGCTGTTTCTTGACCCCGGCTGTCAGTCTTCCCAAGAATAAATTTTGGAGAGTCCTATTTGAAACAAAGAGGGAGTTTGGGGGGGAGAGAAAAGTTGGTTGGTTCCAGGGCAGCCACCCAAAGAAGCAGGGAACAAGATGTTTGCAGTTACCACGCAGCCTGCAAGCCTCAGCCGAGTGCAGGGATGGAGCAAAGTAACTTGAAAGCTCTCCTCTCGGCGCCCTGTGCCTGCAGCTTCCCCCCCTAACGCGCGCCCAGATCCAGCGCCGGTGGTAAGAGCCGTAGCTCGACTACAGTAATTCCCCAGCTCGGGCGGCTTGAAACTGCTCGGGCTGAATAGCATTTGCTGTTCCGTCCTGCGGCTGCCTCCCGCCGCCGCTGCCGCGCTCCCTGCAAAGCAGCTCTCATTATCCCGGAAGTTGTGCTGACACAGTCTCGCTGCCACCAGAAGTTTGTCAACATCAAACTTCTCCTGTGTGGGGTACGTTCACCTTCCACGAGTATTTAATCGCGCCAACAAGCAAACAAACAAACCCAAATAAACCTGCCGTGATGTCATGGTCTTTTTTCCCCCGCTTTCCTTGAAGGCTGGGGCTGTTAGGAATTTGCTGGTGGGCGCCGAGAGTGCCTGTGGGTTTCTGGGGGGAGATAAGGAACAGCCCCCCGGGGTAGGGAGTGCAGAAAGGGCTGAGGAGGGGCACACGGGTGGTTGGGGCTGGACGCAGGGTAGCGAGGGAGGGGGCTAGGGCTGGGGAGCCGTGAATTGCTCCTGCCGCCTGTTAGCTGCGGACCTTGGGAGGATGCACACAGACAGGGTCGAAGGTTGTTGCTTTTCGTCCCCCGACCCTGCAATAAAGGTTACTTGGAAGCCATGGCTAGGCAAAGCCAGAGGGGGCTGCGTGGGGTGGAAGTGGCTTTCTACACTCCTGTAGGACATTCCTGAAGACACTTAAGGGGATCTTTTGGAATAAAGGGCATAAGAGTCATAAAATGTATTTTGAGGCTTCAACTGCAACCTAAAAGAAGTCCTTGAGATTTGAAAGCAAGGATGTATCACCTTTTCTGTCTTTAATAAGTCTGTTTTGATACCTTGATTACACCATTGGGTCTAAACTTAACCGACTCCTTAACGTTAAGCCAGATTCCCAGGTTTAGTTCAAGTCGCCTGCTGCTCAGTTTGGGTGTTTGTGGTTTCCAGTTGTTCCGCGCTGAGATGCTCCAGGCACCCTGCCCCCCAGTGTTGGGGCACTCTTATTAACCCTTTCTATTCCCTACTTTCATCTGAACACATTCAATCTGCTCAGACTGCTGGGGAGGCCAAGGCCTCCCTGACTTGCAGAGTTGTGACTTGTAGGCATTCATGAAGTAGTGCCACTTGGGGGCCACAGGTTTTCATAGAGGAGCTAAACACTGACGTTAACTTAGGTTCTAGTTTAGAAGGCCTCATACTACAGTCAGACCCAGGAAGTCAGAGACTGTTGCTGTAACCCCCATGTACTGTTAAGTCAGATATGGATGGCTCAGGGTTCAGCACCCCTAGAGCGGGCAACCTAAGCCTGCTCCCTTGAGTTGGAAGTCTTCCACTTGTGGGTACAGCAAAATTCTTGTATACTCTTCAACAGTAAGAGCAAGTAAGTATTCCACTATAGTTGTGGGGGTGGGGAGGCAGTTGGTTTCACTTAGGGAGCCAGGCACTGGATTTACTCCTTGATGGTCAGCTGTTAGTAACAATGTTCTTAGAAAAATTATGTCTACAGTCATATAAATTTGATAACAAGAAGCAAGTTGCTTTCCCCTAATTTTCAAAGTGCCCGAAACAGAAAACTGTGCTAGTCCCCAGGGGTCAGACTACCTTAAACACAAAACAAAAAAAAACCCCAAAAAACAAAATCTAAAGAAAATGCAACTGAAGTGCTTCTCAGGGACTGGAAGGTACTTTTGACAAGCACAAGTAAAACAGATTCAAATATAGTTATAGACAGGCAGTTTTTAAAACACGCGCACAGAAATGTGTTTTCTTGAAAGTTTAGCTATTCGCTATAGGGAATTTTCCTGTTGGCCATGCTTCAAAAATTGCCCTGAATTATTCAGCCTTCTTTAGGTGGTATTTTAATTTTTACTTATTTATTTTCTTATAACCCACAAAGTACTGCTGACCATTGTTGTACCTCAGAATCAAGAAGGACATGTGGAGGATTCCATTTCCAACTCCACGTGTATGAATTATTTGCCCAGGTTGTTAATCTGTCCGCATGTAAAAAGCCTGCTGTACAAAGGCTGAAGGACTTCAGCAGAGCATGGTATTATATGGTTTCTATGGCTGGGCTTGTTTACAAATAAAACTATAAAACTACTTTGCATTTCTCTCCACAATTTCCTGGTTACACAAGGGTAATTTTCAGAGTTTTCAGTTTCTAGTCCTGAATGGGAGTGGTAAACATGAGGAAACAATTTCTTTTTACAGTGATGTGAGCTCTATGCTCATCTGGATTTAGTTACTTCATAAGGTAAATATCACTAAATGTGCACTGGGATCTTTGGGGATCTAAGGTGCTGGATGGGTAAAAACAGTCTACTGTGAAATCTTAAAGAATGTCAAACAACCAAATTCATTTGCAGAGCTAATTGGGATGACCATGGTATTCTTTAAAGTGGAAATTCAGAAATTTTACAAAAGTATTTTCAATTTACTTTTGGTTACATTTAAGTTATTTTAGTCACTATGATTTTTAGAATTTTACCTCAGGAATTCAATTAAAACAACCCTTCTGAAAAATATTAGACCCTCCTATGAATAATATCCTCTAATGAAAATATAGGTTTTGAATTCCATGCTAATTACTTTTTTTAAATGAAACTCTTACAATTATTTTTATTTAAAGGTAAAAATATCTGTATAGATGATGACCAAAGCTAACCAAACTGCTTTAAAAATTAATGAATATTAATGAAGTTCATGAATGGCACAGTACTGCCCCTGCCTGCCTCAGGAAAACATATGTATTGACTTCATTCTCCTAAAATAACAACCCTGGTTACTAATGGTTAAAATAATTTTATTGCTGAAAAGATGGTATATAATGCAATTTTTGCAATTCATAAGACAAGACCCTGTTTTACTAGAATTAGATCTTTTTCCAGAAACTAAGCATATTTTCTTTTAACATATCTAAATGCTATTTCTCTTTATTAATTTGCTATGTCAAGACATTTTATCATTTTTCTAAGTGCCCCTCCCTGTCACTTTAGTAGCTCACATGAATGACTTGGGACTTTCAGGCCTTCGTTTATATTTGGAATATAGATAATAGCATCATTAGTCAGCGCTTCCATTCATCTAAATTTGTCTAAGTGGATTGGAAGCTGCCCACGAAAATTTCCAATGAAAGTGACAAATGGATGTCAGTTAAGTGGCCCCGCCCATTTCAACCTTATTTTGTATGATGTGTAAATGTTTGTGCATATTTCTTCTAGGAGGATGGGTTATTTTTGATATGGACATCTGCCTGCTAAGGCAAGTTTCCCAGGCAGATCACTGGTTGGCATTAGACTAAATTTGTAAAATTTAATGCCAAATGAATGACAAAAGAAAAGAAATGGTATATAAAACTAAGTAATGGCAGAATCCATTTCCTTAAGACAAATCATTTTTGATGCTCTTAATTTGAAGATTCTACAGTTTTACTTCAAATGAATTTGTAATGAGAAAGGTAAAATCACTTCAAGTGTGCCAGAATATTTGGGTCAAAATGAAAGCAGTTCTGAGAGAGAGAAAGGGAGAGAGAGAAAGATGTTCCTGCTTCCCACAGGACTGGCTGGGATTTTCTGTGCGTGCATGCACGCCCTCAGACACACTACACTACACTATAGTCTGGCGTCTTACTTGTTTTTTTCATTTTAATAAGCAATCCAATCTCTAGTGCTATTTGGTAGGTGAATGTGTTTATTAGAACTTGATGCCATTTTTAATCTGAGATGACTTTGACTGCACTTGGACTCTACTGCTGTTTTATAACCTGTAACATGTTTTTACATGTTTCAGAGTGCTGCTGCTGCTGTGAAAAAACTCTGTGTTGATATTATGAGTTTATGTGTTTAGCCAAAAACTGCAGTATGCCAAGATTAGACAGTAAATATTCTAAAATCCTAAATGGATTAGTAAACCCTTGATAATTGTAGTTTTACAGAAAATAATTATTTTTAACATTTTCATAGAAGTGTAGTTATTTTTTTTCTCAAGTTGTTATGGAATTTCTTTGTCTGTAAGAATACTAAAGAAAGGTTTATCATTTGACATTATTTGACTTGCAGATGCTTTGGAGTAAAGCTAATCTTTACACCCAGGACTACAGATTACAATTTCATTTACCGTTATCCGTGGCAATATGCTTAATTTTACTCCTGTGATCCAAAGAATTCTGAGTGACTTTTTAAAAGTGGAATGTGGAAAGTAGCTCCAGCTAATTGTGAACGTGGGAATTTGATAAATAATGCTCTCAATGACCATTCACTCCATGACTCATTTATACAGGGTCCAGCAGAAGTAAGGCCTCCTTGAGTGTGGTTGGTCTAGTAATAATATGGGTGTAACAATTTATAGTTGTAATTTAAACATGTCACCTAAAATGTCATATGGTGTGCTTGAGTGTGATACTGTGGTGTTACAGAAATACATGCTGATGATTTCGTAATAAATCAGGGCCTTATTTGTGCTGGACCCTATGCAATGATTACACATGAAAGGGAAGCTGTCGACCGAACTGTGGGTCAGAAGTTTAGAATGTTTTGTTATTGTGACTATAGTCAGGCATTATGGCAATTACATTTAGCGTTCAGTGGGTTTTTTGGTCCACTAGTGCTTTTCTTTCCAAATTTCCTACATGTGAAGGTACCAATGAGATTTTTGTAACTGCCTGTTCTGCAAACTAAACTTGCTTTCCAAAAAACCAGGCTGGGCCCCTCTTTCTGTTTACATATGCAAACAAAGAATCCTAAATTAGAAAAAAAACTGGGTCTCTTACTAATGGTTTTGGAAACAAAGCATTATATTTTTATATGTAGATTTATATCAAAGAGATAACTATCTTTTTTTTTAGGGGGAAGGAGCAGCCTTGGTTTTGTTAATAGGTAATACTAACCCAGCTTGGAACTACTATTAAGAATTAGATATGGAAAGGTTCAAACTATTCTGACTTCAATTTTTAGATATATAACATATGTGATGGCCACCCACCTAGCGGGTAAATAGTATGTTTACATTCCTACAATTTTCTGAGCCCATTCGACTTTGGAGATTTAAGTATGGCCTCAATCCCTTTGCTCAGGAACCGGTGTGGGAATTCTAATGCAGCAGGAGCTTCCAGCATTGACTTCAGTCCTGTCAGTCTTTTAAGTCAGTGGGTGGTGGGTGGTAAGTTCTCCCTCCCACACATTGGGCTTTTCCTCTCCCTTTAGGCCATTCTCCTGTACTGTGCCCCCCACGCCCACACTCACCCCTGAGGCCCATCAAGAGCACCCAGAAGGCAGCTGTTGAATGGCTGTATAATATCCTGGGGGTTACAGTGTGACAGGTTCAGCCTCACATACAAACTCTTTGAGACTATAATTAAGCTAGGCTCGCCTCCCCCCCACCCTCATTTCTGAAAGGCTATATTTAGCCAAAGGATCTTAAGGATGGAGAAGTTCTAGAAGAGTCCTGTAAGCTAAGGATGCATTCAGGTTCTGGTTCCTGAAGAATCCACAGCCCAGGACCCAAAGGCCTTTTAAATGTTTTATAATCAGTTGAGGGCTTTGCAGGAATCCTTAAATGCCTTTACAAGTCCCTGCACCCTCCCTTCTCATTCAGCCAGTGTGTGCAACCACACAGGGCCCACTCCCCTAACAAGGGCATGAAGAAGCTTTTGAGTAGGCTTAGAAAAATGACAAGGATGGATGTTTCTCATCCCACTGTTCCAAGGAGAAGATTGGAGGGCAGGCCGTTGAAGGAGCAGACACCCAGTGCAGACACTTGACAACTCCTGGGCAGAGGTCCAAGCACTGGGCCACACACTGGGCACAGCTCCAGAGACCGGGCCCATGCCTGGGGCACTCAGTGGTTGAAGCTGGCACAAAAAGGACACTCCTGCCGGCAGGAAACTGAGTTGAACAGATTGGGAAAGAGCAAAAACAAGCTGCCCAGGACTCTATCTTCCCAGCCAAGAGTTTCCAGTTGTCATTGACAACCCAGGGAAGAGCAGATTCTGGTTTTCCTCCTGGCTGGGGTGCTGGTGGGGGTGGGACAGAGTGCAGGGAGTGCGCAGTGCACCAGGACCTAGCGCAGGGAGATACAGAGGACAGGGCTGGCATGTACCCAGCTAGGAAGAAACCCTTCATCAACAGGATTCCCAGGTCAGTTTTCTCTGGGCTCTGGGGTGCCCTCTGAGAGTGAGTTCTCATGCTTTATAATTTCTGTAAAATATTAGAATGTCCTCCTTGCCTCTGGATTTACCTCAAGAAATTTCTTTGAGAAAGGTGAAGAACAGAATGTTCTTAGCCTCTTACTTCATTTCTCCTATTTAGTGCTGACCCCGTTTATAAGAAAAAGACAAATCAAAGACTGTGATTCATCCCTGACTGTTGCTGTAGTATACTCATATTTTTGGCATGCTAAACCACTGCAGTTATTTCTTAGGGGCTATAAGTTGGCCCCTAAGAAATAACTTCCCTACTCCTAGAAAAAGGCAAAATAGTATTTGAGTTTTCTGGACCTGGTAATAGTATTAGAGAATTCTGGACCTGGGGGAAGCCAGGCATTGAGTTGGAGCCAAGTGAACAAGCAACAGAATTAACCTTTGGATCTGTAGAAATCCAAATGGGCTTCAGGTTAATAGTAGGGATTTCAGCTGGTGGCTCACATAATTAATAGAAGTAAAAAACAAAAGCAGAAAAATGTCTCCCCCACTCTTTAAGTAAGACATGACAGTAAAGCTCAGTAGTCAGTCACCTTAGACCCCCTGGACCAGCCTTAGGTGGGGAGGAGAGGAATGCGCTCAGGAATCTGAAGCTTCAACAAGTTTCACAAGTGATTTTTATACACGCTGAATTTGAGAGCTGTAGCCGCACAGCCTGAGAATAATTTCATCCTTCCATTCAAAGCCATTTCTCTGTTGTTTTTGGAAGCATTGTAATCATTTTGTGGCACATTTTTCTTCCTAGTTGCCTTCACTCAGAAACTTTACATTGGTTAATATTTGGCAGCAAAGGATTACCGAGAGGTTTTAATCTGGGCATCAGTAATCCTAACAGCAAAAAGTTATGTTGCTTACTTTTCTAAGGGCTGACATACGGGTATCCCCATTTACAGTTGGGAAAACTTGGGCACAGAGAGGTCAGCCCACTTCCTGAAGGACAATTAGCCTCCTCTGCTCCCACAAAACACAGTTACACCTCCACTATAGCACCTCCCACAAGATATTTTGCTGAAATGATTTGTCTTTCGAGCACTTCCAGGCCAAGGACCATGATTTACACATATTTGTGTACGTCAGGAATCAGCACAATGGATGGCACATTTAAAGTGTTATATAAATGCTTGTTAAGTGAATGAAGTTTTTAAGTAGCACAGGATTTTTTTTTAATTAAAAGGAATTTGATTGTATGCAGTCATCTGACTGGTTTTCCTCGGGCTGACCTAGTGGTCCTGGGTCACTTATTGTGATAGAAGAAATGAACGCAAAGAAATGAACCTGCCGTCATGCACAAATGTTCTTTCTGTCCTCATCTGTAGTGGTGGAAGTCATGCTTAAGAACCTGACCTTGGACAGACTAAAGAGAACAAATGACCAGCAGCAGGAATGATGACTGCAGTTGCATTACTAGAGGTAGAAACCTAGAGCTTAGCACCCTAACAGCTGAGGTCAAAGTGAGAGATGGCCTTGGAACCTTTAAAGACCAGTAATGTCTGTCATTCATTTTCAGCTGTCCCCTATTCTGAACTATGCCATATTTCCCTCTTCCTTACCACTGGACTTTCTATAAAAAATTCTACTCTTCACAGTAGTCTTGGGCTAGTGGTGAATTGGGAATTAGGGAAAGAATAAAGTAAAGCCTTTTTCTTCATTTCTCTTTGGCTTAGACTAGCAATTTATCAAGAAAAATGGTGCCCTATAATTCTATGTAGTGACCAGTGGTAAAATGAGTGGAAATTCTGGGCCCTGAACACTCTGACCATCCTTTCTTTCCAGCATTATCAAGCACAACACACTCTCTGTATCTCTGTGCTTCAGCCACACAGGTTCTTATTCTTGATGAGCTCCTTCTTACAGAGACTTTGCAGATGCTGTTCCCTTTGGCTAGGGAGCTCTTCCATTCCTTTTTTGTCAAATTAATTCTTTTCATTTCTAGCTCAATTATCATTTATTCAGAGAAACCTTCTCTCTTCTTGATAGCCTCTTAATAGTAGCATGCATCTTAATTATAATTTTATATTTATTTGTAAGATTTCCTTTAAGGTATGTTTCTCCTCTGGCTGTAAACTCTGTGAAGGTAAATACCTTGTCTGTTTGGACACCATTAATATCCCCGGTTCCTAGAATAATGCCAGACACAACGTGGGTCTCAATAAATACTTGTTCAGTGAAGTCAGGCAGAGAAGCAGGTTTCAATGTGGACCCGAATCAGAAGCGGATATGAGAAAAAATTCCACCTCCCTGAGATGTTAGAGTAGGTGATACCTGAAATGGAGAGCAACAGATAACCCGGGTACCACATCCATTCACCGAGTCCCTCCTGTGTGTCAGAGTCTGTGCTGTGTCTTAGGAGTACATGATGAATGAGACACTGAGCGTCGCACTCACGGTTTCTTTAGAGCTTCTCTTAGCTCTGTGTAAGTGAATGATAGTGATAGTACTGTAAAAGTGATAGTTAATGTGTATAATAGATTTAGCATCTACTATATACCAGATATAGTATAATGTAGGCACCTTACATTCATTCAGTTCATTTGATTTTCACACAATGAAGTAAGCATTTTATCACATCTAGTTTGTAGCTGAAGAAGTAGAAGCCCCAGAAAAGTTCAATTTTTTGCTCATGATTACTCATCTAAAGCTGGGACTCAACCAGAGACTCTGGTCTACATGAGTTTTAAAGATGTATTTTTAGATATTAGTGATACGAATAAAAAAAATCAGGCAGAAGCAAATCCAAATTCTACCTAAAATATCAAACTCAATTTCTACTCTCTGGCTGAAACCTCTGTCCTTCCAATTTCTACTCTCTGGCTGAAACCTCTGTCCTTCTCTTACTCCTTACCCCACAATTAACCCTTAGAACCTCAACTTCTTCATCTCCCTTATCCATTGGCCTCCTTCCAACCCTTCTTCCACCCTTGCTTTTCATGAAGTCTTGATCATAGCCTTCTGCTTTCATTGCATTCTTCAGTGAAATCTCAATGCCATGATCAACCAACCTCCTCTGCTCCCGCACAATCTGAATTTATGAAACTCTCACTGAGTTGTTATGAGGATTAAATTAGTCAATACAAGCACTTTCTAAGAACAATGCCTAGCACAGACATAGTATTATTGCTTTTGTTTACCCCCTGAGTAGCCAAGCACTGTTGGATGAAATCTTGTCTGTGATGACTCAGTCAACCCCATGTGGATTCTTTATGTTTCTGCCTGTCACACTTGTTACTTGGGAAAGAAAGTTATGCTCCCATTTTATTTTTTTTATATTTTAAAATTATATTGTGTTGATTAATGATGTGTTATTACAGTTGTCCTGATTTTCCCCCCTTTGCCCCCCTCCAACAAGCACTCCCCACTCCCTCTGGTCAACCTCACACCATTGTCCATGTCCCTGAGTTATGCATATATGTTCTTTGGCCACTTCATTTCCTATGCTGTATTTTATATCCCCATGGGGAGGATATAAAATACTGTAACTACTTATTTGTACTTCTTTACCAATCCCCCACTCTTTACCAATTCCCCCACTACCCCCCATCTGGCAACCATCAAAAAGTTCCCTGTATCCATGATTCTGTCTCTGTTCTTGTGCTTAGGTTGTTTTTTAGATTCAAATTTTTAAGTATACTTTATTGATTATGCTATTACAGTTGTCCCATTTCCCTCCTCTCCTTTATCCCCCTCTGCGCTACACCCCCCTCCCCGAAGCATTTCCCCAACCCCTTAGTTCATTCTGTGGGTCATACATATAAGTTCTTTGGCTTTTCCATTTCCTATACTATTCTTAACCTCCTCCTGTCTATTTTGTACCTACAAATTATGCTTCTTATTCCCTGTAGCTTTTCCCCTATTCTCTCCCTTCCCCCTCCCTGCTGATAACCCTCCATGTGATCTCCATTTCTGTGGTTCTGTTCCTTTTCTAGTTGCTTGGTTAATTTCTTTTTGTTTTCATTTTTTAGGTTCAGTTGTTGATAGTTGTGAGTTTGTTATCATTTTACTGTTCATAGTTTCAATCTTCTTTTTTCTTAGATAAGTCCCTTTAATATTTCATATAATAAGGGCTTGGTGATGATGAACCCCTTTAATTTGACCTTATCTGGGAAGCACTTTATCTGCACTTCCATTCTAAATGGTAGCTTTGCTGGATAGAGTAATCTAGGTTGTAGGTTCTTGCCTTTCATGACTTTGAATACTTCATTCCACCCCTTTCTTGCCTGTAAGGTTTCTTTTGAGAAGTCAACTGATAACCTTATAGGAACCCCTTTGTAGGTAACTGTCTTCTTTTCTCTTGCTGCTTTTAAGAGTCTCTTTCTATCTTTAATCTTGGTTAATGCAATTATGATGTGTCTTGGTGTGTTCCTCCTTGGGTCCAACTTCTTTGAGACTCTCTGAACTTCCTAGTCTTCCCGGAAGTCTATTTCCTTCACCAGATTGGGCAAGTTTTCCTTCATTATTTTTCAACTAAGTTTTTAATTTCTTCCTCTTCCCCTTCTCCTTCTGGCACCCCTATGATTCAGATGTTGGAATGTTTAAAGTTGTCCGGGAGGTTCCTAAGCCTCTCATTTTTTAAATGTGTTTTGTCATTCTGTTCTGGTTCAATGTTTATTTCTTCCTTCTGCTCCAAATTGTTGATTTGTGTCCTCATTTCCTTCCCCTCACTGTTGATTCCTTGTATATTTTCCTTTATTTCACTTTGCACAGCCTTCACTTCTTCCTCTATTTTGTGTCTGTACTCAATCATTTCTGTGAGCCTCCTGATTACCAGGTTTTGAACTCTGTATCTGATAAGTTGGCTCTCTTGTTGCTTACTTCTTTCTGTGGAGTTTTGATCTGTTCTTTCAAATAAGCCATATTTCTTTGTCTCAGTATATCTGTTACCTTGTAAGGGGTGGAACCCTAGGTATTCGCCAGGTTGGTGCAACCCACTTCTCTGGGTTGTGGAGCTATATGTGGGAGAGGGGTCAGAGAGGGGAAAATGCCATTTGCTTGGTTCTTGTTCCACTTTCAGTCATTTCCCCCACTATCCACAAGAAAATTATGCCCTTCCGGTGCTGATTCCTGGGTGGATGGGCTTATGTACATTCTAGGACCCCATGAGTCTCTCCAATGAACTCTCCTGTGAAGCTGGGAGTTTCTCCTGCCACCAAAATCCCCACAGGTTTTTATTGCCAGAAGTTTTGAGGCTTTAGTTTCCTACACTGGAAACCTGGGTTATGTGGTCTGTCTTGCTCCCTAGTTGTTCCCTCTGGCTTATCCACATGTGAATGTGGGACTGCCTGGTCCACCAGGGCTACCTGGCCTGCCCAGTCTGCCACCTTGGCAGGCATCCTCTTAGCCCAAGGGGCTAAGCTGCCCATCTCCGTTCCTCCTACCAGTCTGGATGAATGTTTCTTCTTTAATACCTTGGTGTCCAGCTTCCATACAGTTTGATATTTCTGGCAGTTCTGGTTGTAATTTGTTTTTAAATTTGTTATTGTCCTTCTTTTGGTTGTGTGAGGAAGCAAAATGTATCTACCTATGCATCTTGGCTGGAAGCCTCCAAAACTACTAGATTCAATTGTTGATAGATGTGTGTGTTTTTTATCTTTCATTGTTCCTGGTTTTGACCTTCTTTTTTCTTAATTAAGTGCTTTAACACTTCATATAATAATGGTTTGGTGATGATGAACTCCTTTTGTTTTTTCTTGTCTGGGAAGCTCTTTATCTGCCCTTCAATTCTAAATGTTATCTTTGCTGAGTAGAGCAGTCTTGGCTGTAGGTCTCTGTTGTTCATGACTTTGAATATTTCTTGCCAGTCCCTTCTAGCCTGCAAAGTTTCTTTTGAGAAATCAGCTGACAGTCTTACGGGAACTCCTCTGTCAGTAACTCTCTCCTTTTCTCTTGCTGCTTTTAAGATTCTCTCTTTATCTTTAACCTTTGGCATTTTAAGTATGATGTGTCTTGGAGTGGGCCTCTTTGCATCCATCTTATTTGGGACTCTCTGTGCTTCCTGGACTTACATGCCTATTTTCTTCATTAAATTACAGGAGTTGTCTTTCATTATTTTATTAAAAGATTTCCAATTTCATGCTCTTTCTCCTCTCCTTCTGGCACCCCTATGATGTGGGTGTTGGACCTCTTGAAGTTATCCTAGAGGCTGCTTACACTATCCTCAGTTTTTTGGATTCTTTTTTCTTGTTGTTGTTTTGATTGGTTGTTTCTCGCTTCCTTATGTTCCAAATCATTGATTTGATTCTTGGCTTCATCCACTCTATTGTTTCAGTAAATTGTTCTTTATTTCAGTTTGTATATTCCTTGTTTATGACTGGATCTTTTTATGCTGTTGAGTTCCTCACTAAGTTCCTTGAGCATCCTTATTTATAACTGATGTTTTGAACTCTTTATCTGATAGATTGCTTATCTATATTTTGTTTAGTTCTTTTTCTGGAATTTTGATCTGTTCTTTCATTTGGCTCATGTTTCTTTGTCCCCTCATTTTGGCAACTTCCCAGTGTTTGTTTCTGTGTATTAGGTAGAACTGCTTTGACTCCATGTCTTGGTAGTGTGGCCTAATGTGGTAGGTGTCCTGTAGGGTCCATTGGTATAGTGTCCTCTATCATCCAAGCTGTGTACTCAAGGTGTGGCTCTTTGTGTGGGCTGAGTATACCCTCGCCTTGTAGTTGAGCCTTTGTTTCTGTGGAATATCAATGGGAGGGATTTACTCAGGCCAGTCAACTCAAGTACTGACTGTGAACACTTACCACCAACCTCTTTACTCCGAGGAAGATCAGCTGTGCAGAGGCAGGAGACCATTAGGTGGTTCTCTAATGTGGTCTATAGCTGTCCACTGGGGTGTGCTGGCCTTGGGGTTTTCTGGGTGGTGCCAGCCAAGGTCAGCCCCTGCGTGTGTTTTACCTGGGGCCGCTCTGCTGGAGCTATTAAAGCAATCTCAGATGGCTACTACTTGTGCTGGCCTTGGAGATTCCCAGGTGAAGCCAAGATTTGTATCTAGGCTGGCTGCTGATTGTGCTGGGCCTAGGGCTTGCTGAGGCCAGCTGCTGCTTATTTTAGAGGCTTTAGGAAGTTGTATAGCCTGAGCCAAGTGCAGCCATTCTTATGGAAAAGCAGCTTGGGTGGGCCCAAAAGTTGGGAGGGGCAGAGTCTCTGGGGATCTCCAACACAGGTCAAATAGTGTTGGCCAGGTTGATGGAGTCTCAGACATGGCACCAGCTTGCCAGCTCTGTGGCTCTGTAAGGGAGGATTTAGAAAGAGGACAATGGCCTCTGCTCCCCTTGATGCCAGACATTTCAGTTTCTCCTGGTATGCCAGCGGTGCCTTTTAAGGTGATGCCTTAGTGCTGGAGCTCAGAGGGAGTAAGTCTAGGTAGGTAAGTCCATGTATTGATTCTTTAAGAAGAGCTGCTTGGGACTGCAGAATTTTCTTCCACTGACTCAATCCCCAGTGGTATTTGCAGGCAGAATTTGTAGGGACTTATCTTCCTGGCGCTGGAACTCTGGGCTGAGGGGCCTGCTGTGGGGCTGGGACTCCTCACACCCGAGATATTCCCCCTATATTTTTGTCCACTATACAGGGGGGTGGGACCAGCCCATTTCATGTCTGTGCTCCTCCTACCAGTCTGGATGGATATGCTTTCTTTAATTACATAGTTGTCAGACTTCCATTCAACTTGATTTCTGACAGTTCTGAGTGATGGTTGTTCTATATGTTAGTTGTAATTTTGATGTGGTTGTACAAAGAGGTGAGCTATGTCTGCCTATGCCACCATCTTGACCAGAAGTTCTCTCACATTATATTTTAAAAGGACTATTCCAAGTCTGTTTTTCACAAGTCTTTACTCACAATATCTTGGAAGTGGTTATCTCTTATTGCTTGCTCAGCATCCATTGTCCTTTTATTCAGGTAATAAAACCCCCCCATTCACATTTTTATGTCTGTGGTTTGGGTGGATAACCAGAGTGATTGGTTCAGGGATAGGCATTTGACCCAACGTGAGTCAATTAAAGTCTTTCTTGGGATTTTGGAAGCATGATTAGAAAAGAGACACTTTCTCCTCTTGAGATAATTTGTGCTAAGTAGTGTAAAAAGAAATGGGGATGGGGGCACATGGACAGAACCTGCCTGGAAATGAAATACAACAAATGGAGGACAACAGACACCAGAAGCAGGTAGATCTTGACGGCATCACTTTGGGTATCTATTCTAGCTGCACCTGATAACATATACTCCTTTTCAGTTTCATGAACTAATGCATTTTCTTCTTTGCTTAAGCTGTTTGAGATTGGTTTCCATCTTTTGCAATTGAAAATGTCCTAAGACACTTTGCCTCCTAATCATTGATAAATTGGAGGGCAATACAATTGCTTTCCTTGATGCCTGCTCTATATTATATCATTTATTCTTGGCCCAGAGAATGAATGCCACCCCCTTGTTCACCTCTCAGTCTCCCTCTGCCCCTTTGCCCTACTTCACCCTGGTGTCTTCCAGACATAATCCCGTATTTTATCTCTGTCCTCTCTCTTCAACTGTTCTTTTCCTACTGATTCTTTACTCTTAACCTATAATGTGCTAATTTTCCCCATTCTCCAACATACTTCATCTTTGCTTCCCCTTTCATCAAAACGACTCAGACAGAGTCTAAGTTTATATCATTCTCTCTACTTCTTTACCTTCCCTTTCCTTCTCTGCTTACTGCTTTCACATTCCACTACCTCTGAGTCAGTAGTGGTTTCATATTAGCAGATCCAACAACATCTTTAAACAGCGGCTAACTGGACCTCTCTTTCACATTTGACAACATCTGTTACTTTACTTCTCAAAGCTCTCTATCTAAGTTCCAAGATGAGAAACTAATCTCACCTAGTCTCTGTGAAACCTTCCTAGCCACTCCTCTATCTTCCTTGCAGGTTCCTCTTCTGTCCACTGCTTTTCTCATGCTACAGGCTCCTTTGGTGACCTAACTACTCCCTGGTTTTCATTTTTACCATATGCTGATGATATTCAAATCTATATATGTGCAATTCGGTGGGCTTTTTATTGCTGTTCTATTACCATTGTCCCAATTTCCCCCCATTGCTCTCCTCTGCCCTGCTCACCTGTTGCTCCCACTCAGTATTCTACCTGGAACTTCAAATGCTTGATGTATATTTACACTGTAATATTCCAAAGATATCTGAAGTTTAACTTAATAAAACAGAATTTATTTATCTTATTCCCAAATCTGCCTTCTCTGCTATATTCTCTATCTCACTTTATAGTACCGCAATTTGCCAGAGATGCAGCCCCAAATTCATGAGTACCATTTTTGTCTTCTGACCTTCATCTCCTCATACCTTCTTGGTCTTCCAAAATATTTAGTCTTTTCCCTTCTTGTAGCAGACAGGGATGGTCACCTGCCCAACACGTATTCTCCTTGCCTTCTTCCTTGCTAACAGAATCCCAGTTTTGCTCAGGTAGCCACATGATTCTGTAAAGATATGTGCTTGAGGGAGAGCTGGCATCATTCTCTGTCCCAGCTCCAAAGGATGAGTCTTGATTTGTCTATTCTAACCCAATCATGGTAATTCTTGTCAAAGAATGACTCAGAAATATTTAGTTATCTGCATAGAAATATTTGATTCATATATGAGGGAAACAGTCATTAGATTGTCGTCAATGGACAAAGACAAAACAAAGAATTATGGGGTGGAGGGAGAAATACCCACCCCCCACCCCACCAAACATTCAGAGAACAGTGTCTTGTTTTATATTTTGATAAACTGATTAGCCATTTGCAAACCCTTTTACTCTTTCACTAGCTTAGCAAGTATCACCAGTTTTTCTGGAAAATGTCCCCAGTCGACCCCCACACTCTGTTAAACACCAGGTGTATTAGGAATCCTTCCTTTGTTAAGGAAACACACATACGCGGCATTGCATGCTAGTTGCTGTATTACTCTTTCTCCAGTTAGAGGCAGGGAAATCTCTACAGTTTGGGGGGCAAAATATATGCTACATGCTAAATGTAGACCTACTTGGGTATGGTGAGGTTTTTAAAGAAGGGAAGAAAAGGCCATATTCATTGCTTCTGAGTAGTTGTGACAAAGGAAGATTGATGCTTTACAATTCTAGAGGTTTGATGATCTCATCTACAGCATTTCTTATATGCGTGGCTCCTAAAGCCGAACTCCCAGATAACACGGAGGGACTCCCCTGGGAAGCACACACAACCAGACACCGTTTGTTTATCACTTTATTCAACACTTACAAAGTGTTTTGTAATAGCCTTGTTAATAGATGCTTACCCAAGGTAAGTAACAATTTATTGAACAAAATATAAAGGGTCCCATTTTATTTATGTACTATCATATATATTTTTTATGGAGAAAAATAACTCCCAGAGCTTTCAATTTTCCCCTAACTTTTTATTTTGAAAAATTTCAAGTAAGATAAAAATATGCTTCAGCTAGAATCACCAGTTACTGATATTTCTCAATATAAGCGCTCTCTCCCTTCTTCCACTCTACCTTTCCCAACAGGAACACTCACACCACATTTTTTTTATGGCTGTGAAGTCTGACAATAAGTTACAGGCTTCATCACTTTACCCTTCATCCTTCAGGATTATCTCCTATGATAGGAGGACATTATTCTACCAGCTGCAACATCATTGTCATTATTGAAGGAGTGTAGCATTGATACAATAAAATTCCCTACTATATAGTCAGTATTCAAATTTCCCTAATAGTCCCCAATCTGATTTTGCTTTTTCTCACCTGGATCTTATCAAGAATATGCATTGCATTTAGTTGTTATGTCTCTTTAGTCTTTTTAAAATCTGAAACAGTTCCTCTACTTCTTTTTGAAACTTTCACGACATTAATATTTCTGAAAAATCCAGACCCATTATTTGGTAAAATGTCCCACAACATGTATGTGATTGTTGTGTATGGCTAGATTCAAGTTAGCCGTTTTTGGCAAGACTACTACAAAATACATGTTTTCTTCGCAGCGCAGAGCATGAGAAGGTTGTTCCATTATTGGTTGTTCCATTAAATGTTCACTATGATCATACTTTTCTCTCTTTTTTAAACACTTCTTAAGTGAATCATTTATTTTGGGAACCTCATAGAAATGAGAACAATATCTCCATTTATTGAATAGTTAGTAAAGTAAAATGGAGACTAGGTAATTATTTTTAAAAATACCTTAAAAATAAAATGGTCAGGTTTCAATGATCTGGATACTTTCATTGAAACATTTTTAGCATCTTAAGAAAAAGAATTACTGGCACTCCTGTCTCAAATCTGTAATTCTCTTTATTCATGCAGATCTAGCCAGATAACAGCATCTATTGTTTCCAATTTGCATATCAGCACAAAACATAAATGGCTTAAAAGCCACCCAGGAAAAAAAAGGAAAAAAAAAAAAGCCACCCAGGTAGTGGACAAAAGGGATTAACCCAGAATCCAGAGCTGTCAAACTTGTCTCCTACCTTAAGCAAATCACATGCTCTTTTTGGGCCTCAGTTTTCTCTTCTGTGCAATGGAGAAACAGGACTCTAGGATCTTCTGAATTGTATCATTTTAAAGTTCATTCATACCTGTAGTTAACTGTCATAGACGCTGTATCATTTTGACTCCTAATACTAAATGTTTATGCCTTGTGCAAGATCAAATTAACTTAATGTTTTTTTTTCCTAGTGGATATAACAGAATTTTGAAAATAAGAAGAAACTTATTTAATCAACCTGTTACTTGATGGGGGAATCCCATCCTCTTGGTGGCCGTGGAGTCTGTGCTTAAACCCTTTAGGTGATGAGACAGTAATTATGCAAAGCAAAGTGTTCCTATATAGATTCTCTCAAGTGCTGCCTCAGCCATTCAGATCCTTCTTGATGATCCATGAAGTCCCTAGACTCACTATCTAAGCCCCTTCGAGCTTCTATAACATACCATAGACTGATGACTTATAAACAACGGAAGTTTATCTCTCACAGTTCCAGAGGGTGGGGAGTCCAAGGTCAGATGCCAGCATGGTTGCAGCCCAGTGAGAGCTGTCTTCTTGGGTCAGAGCTGGTGCTTGCACTGTATCCTCACTTGGGGGAACAGAAGGGATCTCTCTCAGGTCTCTTTTATAAGGGCGTTAATCTCATTCAATACATAATACTTAAGGCTCCAACCTTATGGCCTAATCACTTTCCAAAGGCATTAGGATTTCAGCATCTGAATTTTGGGGACACACAAAAATTCAGCCTATAGCACTCATCTTCTCTTGACTTCAGGCATCTTTTCCTTAACTCCCCTTCCACAATGCCCTGCATGTCTATTCCTGGAACTCATAGCTTAGCTCTTGTCTGCCCCTGAGCTCTGGAGTTCTGGTCTTCTTCCCTTTGTCCATCTCTTCCCTCCTTCTCATTGCTCTTGAATCACGCTGGGATGTAAAAAAAATCCCTGGACACCTTCCTTTCTCCTTACCTAATCCGCCAGTTCCTTAAGACTGAATTTATCTTTTGTCCAGCCTGGCTGATCACTTCAGCATTGTCCTTATAGCTTCCTCAACACCCATAGAGTTTCTAATTATAGCAAGTATAATTTTATACTTATGTATGTGCCAAATACTGCACAATATAGATGCATAACATAGCACAATTGTGCAGGGAAACAAAAATTAATTTATAAAGAATGTTGTCAGATGAATATACACTTTTTAGAATAAAAATATGTATTTAACTATATTGTAACATGACCAAGCAATACCACGGACCAAACAATATACTATTCATGTAGAATAACGATGGTAACTTTTCCAGGTGAAAATGAGACACCTGCCAATTTACTAATATAAGGCTGAAAATAGGTATATAATCTTAAAGGCTTTAAAATATAGAGTACTGCAAGGAAACAAATACATCCTTTGATCTACAGTGATGTGCTATGGTTTAAACTGGAGATGGAATACAATGATCATAGATCAAGAAATATGACCCTGAGGGTTTAGTTTCTTTAACTGTATTTTTTAAAAGATTTTACTTATTTTTAGAGAGAGGGGAAGGCAAGGAGAAAGACAGGGAGAGAAACATCAATGTGTGGTTGCCTCTTATGCACCCCACTCTGGGGACCTGGCCTGCAACCCAGGCATGTGCCCTGACTGGGAATTGAACTGGTGACCCTTTGGTTCACAGGCCTACACAGAATCCACTGAGCCACACCAGCCAGGGCTAATTCTATTTTTTAAGAGTAAATAAGTACATCATATTCTGAAACAACATGCTGTTAATGTTAATGTAAATCATGGGTGCCTTTCTTCATATTTACTCCCAAATGATTTCTTCACAAGATCTTAATATGAATGGTTATGTATGTTTAGAACCCAGAATAAAACCTTGGCACCAGAAGGACTCTTAGCCATCTTTCATTCTATAAGTGAGGGAATTGAGGCCCTAAGGGGCAAAGTCACTTTTCCAAAGGCATACAGCTCTGGTGACTGAGCAAGATCTAGACCATGGTTTCAAGATCAAGCAACTTACTCAGTGATTTTGAAATTTTCTGGGAGCTTAGTGGTTCCTGGAGGTGTGTTAGGACTATCTTTGGGAAAAGAGTTGATTGTTCCTCACCTCCTTAAACTAGAACCACATTACTTTTGGGTTTATGTATTGTGGTTCTACTGAAAAATTTGAATTAGAGAAAAGGAGCTTAGTGATAAAATGTATATATTTTATAAAAAATTGGTAGCCATGCTATCTCCATCTAAATAGTGATTGAAACTTTTCCCTATAGCAACTACTCAATATTTGTATGAATTCAAATACTTATCATTTGCATTCATATATTTTTATTTAAATTGATTTTTAGGTAAATATATCACAAATGTTTAAAAATGCAGATGCAGATAAAATGATAAAATCCTCTCTTTGCTCTCTTCACAAATAGCAGCTTTCTCTTTGACTCAGCCACACACTACCTAGCTATTTCAAAAGAGAAAGAAAATAAAGCAGAGGGCATAAGATAAAAAGAATATTTTTTTAAAAGCAAGTTTAGTTTTCTAGAAACTTACCTAGTGAGAGCATAATGTACTATAGTGTATAAATGGCTACAAGCCTATCAGATTTAGCAGAAACATTTTGTAGCAGAAACATTTATTTCCACATGTCTGTCATTCCTCAAGAATTTCTTCCTTAAGAATATAGGAGCTCCAGTGGCGCAATCAGTTAGCGCGCGGTACTTATACGAATACAAATGTTGATTGATATCAGGTTAAAAAACAGCACACATTTTCCTAAGTTATCTTGTATGTTATCATGAATAGTAAGATTCCCCTTTCTAACCTGTGGCAGCTGTAGCTACCTCTGTCTTCTTGGGGTCAAGGAATGACATATAGTTTTGTCTCCATGGGCTTTCTGACTTTCTAGCTAACTGATATTTTTGAAGTTAATTCAGAGTATTTAGTGCCCCAAATTTTTCATTAATCTTTTAATCCTCCCTCAATCCTAAAAAAGATTTGATCACCAAAATAAATCTGAATAGACTGTTAAAAAATAAACCCCAAGCATGAACATGGTGTTTTTTTTAAATGAATGTGTCTTGCAGTGGTTGTTTTCCTCACTGAGACAAACTCAGTCTGCACAAAGATAATTCACAAACACTGTAGATTCCAGTAATGAGCTTCTTTCCTTTATTAGAACAATTAAGTTCCATGAAAATGGAAATATGTTTCAAAAATACCAAAAACATAAATTTCCCTTAAATTTTTTTTAACTTTCGTAGAAAATTAAGATGATCTGAGCTATAATTTCACTCTTTTGACACTTTAATAGATGTATAGCTTTCCTCATTCCAGCTGTTTTCCTTCACTACCTGTGGTGATGTGGTTGCGATATTTAAAACCAAAGGCATGCACTAAACTCAGGTAATAATATTTTAAACTAATCCAGCATGAGGAGAAAAGTGATTAGAAAGGAGACAGTTCCCAATGGAAGATGGATAAGCTATTTCTAGAAACTACTATTACTACAAAAAAAAAAAAAACCTTAATTGCTTTCCTCTCGGTTTTGGATATTTCTGCCAGTTCAAGGAAGGACAAAGTGGAAAGAAACTTCCCCTTGCTGCTACTTACTATGTTGTTTTCTTCCAACTGCAGAGAGCTTTGGGTCTCCAAAGCAATTTTTTGAGATAATAAACTAATGTGCTTAACAGAGAAAAGATGAAGTGTTTTTGTGCCTGTGAATGATTAGATCAGTACTTCATAGTTCATTTAATAAATATTATGGAGTGCCTACTATGTGGTAGGCACTGTGCTAGACAAAAACAATGAATATAGAATAATTGCCCTAGGTGGACTTACATACTAGTTATAATATGACTTATGTAATAATGGACAGTAAGAAAAATTACTGTGGAAGTTTCAGGAGAAGAAATGCCTTTAAATATAACCCTGGTGCCCTATTAAGGCTTTGCAAAATTTGTTTCAAGCCAGTTCTACCAAAACTTATATTAGGATAACAATCTATTATTGGTATGGCTGATATATTGTCTATTTTTAAGTTCTATAAAGTTCAATGTAATGTACTAATGATACCTCATGAGATCCAGGAACATTTGGGCCGATGGCTGAAAAAGCAGGAGCCTGAGAGTGGTCCGAGTAACTGTTCTCCATGGCACAGTATTTTAGAGAGAACATAGGTTCTAATCTAAACCCAAGTTCCTCCAGCGATTAATCGAATTAACAGGAGCAAGTCACTTTCTTTTTCCTAGTCTCGGTGTTCTTATGTGTGAAGCTGAGCTAAAAACATTACCTGCCTTGTGAGGTTGTTGTGGGAATCAGTTGACTTAATATATGTGAAAGCACTCCATAAAATTTGAAGTCCAATAACAAATTATTTTTTTATAGCAAGTACACATATGTCCATTCATCAGTATGAAACAATATTGCTGTAGTCACACTACCAACTTTCAGATGACGAATGCTTGTCTAGTCTGCCAGAATCTCTAACTCAAAATGACTGCAATGCTGTGAATGTTCATGGCTAATGTTACCATATGTCTAGCTAACATTTTTAAGTAGTAACTATTTGATTTCATGGAAGGAAAGATTTTATTCTTGAGGAGGTTACCAATTATTTAAGATTTATATAGAACTGGATTAATAAACCAAAAGGGCAAACGAAACAAGAATCATCTTCATAATCATATGACAAAGTAATAAAAACTATGTCCTGAAAGGAAAGGAATTGTATTGTTGGGGTGTTTTTGATTGCAAATATCAGAAGACCCCAAAAAACATTGGTTTAAGTCCAAAGGATATTTATTGTTTATTTAACAAGAGTCTGGTTTTAGGCAATCCCAGGGCTTGTTCGGTGGCTCAGCAATGTTAGGGCTCTGGGTTAGCATCTTTGACATTATCTTCATCTTCTATCATGTTGCTGCCTCATGGGCAGTCACAAGATGTATGTTTCAGCTCCAAGCCTCAGGCCTTTACATCAATATCTCAGACAGGAAGAATAGGAGCACTCCAAGAAAATCTCCTTAAATACTTATCCCTGTTGTAACAGAAAGCAAAATATTACCCAGAAAGCCCCTGGAGATTCCCTTGTACATCTGATTGACAAGAACTAGGTCACATGACCACTACTAACTGCAGGGTAAGCTGAGAAAGCAAATATTCAGCAACAGAGGTTATGGCTGTAAGTAAGAGCCTTAGAACAATCATCATTCATTTCCTGGGGCCAGGCACACTGTGGCCAAACAAAATCAGGGTTTTAATAATTAAGGTAAAGGAAGGTGGAGAGACTGTGGGAAAACTGCCTGATGGTGTCACTCTGAGATATTTTGAATGTGTGTATACAAATAGTTAATGAGCTGGGCCCTATTCAAAAGAAATATTGTTTTGCCTTTTAAAACAGGTTCTGAAAACCACAATCTGAATTGTAAGTTTCTGGTAAAGAAAGCTCAGGAGGGCAGCAAATAAAATAATATATATTATAGCAAAATATTTTCAGACTAAAAGCCAATTGCCTTTATCGCCCCTGAAGCATGTCCACTCTGTGATGCATGGTTGCTTTCTCCCTTGTGAAGCACTAATCCTCTGAGAGAGTTATTCCAGTGTTCAAGCCAACAAGTTCTTACCCATCCAAGTATCAGTTCTGTGATTCATTACAAGGTGTATAGCTCTTGTCAACCCATCAGCTTCTTCTCTTAAGCCATTTAAAAATTTGTTTCCTAACCTATGCTGGGCTCTGATAATACAAACAGAAGCAGTTAAGATTCAACTTCTATCTCCTGACTCAAAGAGAAGGCTGTTGCTATTTGTTCTCATTTTATGTTGTATCTCATTGATAGCAGACTTTACATCATTGCTTGTTTCGTTAAAGCTAGATCTAAGTTGTGACAAATTGATTTTTTTTTATAAATGCTATCTCCTTAACCCCCACTGGATCTAGCCAGAGAAACATATCATCTCATGATTCCACTGAATATCCTCTGAGAAGGAACATTAGTTTCAGAAGGAACATTAGCTGAGGAACAGCCTAGAAAGTTGATGACAATGTGTATTAGTTCAGACTTTGAATCCCTACTAAATTTTAGAAAGTGATCCGTCTGAATGCTTATTTCTTTTGGCACTTAAAATTTAAAAAATCTTTCATTTTCCTCCCTCACAATTTTAATAAATTGCAATAGTATTTTTGTCACACCAGATAGCAGATGAAATGAGCCCAATAGCAATAAATAAATAAATAAATAGATAGATAAATCAAAAAAATTTCATATAATTCCAACTTCTTACCCTCCTTCCTCTCATCTTACACCATCTCTCAGTCTTGTTTCAGATATTAGTAAGTAATGGACTAATACATGGGAAATGAATAGCCCCTCCCCTACTCTGCAAATCAGAAAAGTCATTTATAGGAGCTGAGTGAATGGAAGGAGAGGTAAGTGGCGAGGGAATTAAACCTTAATGACCCCTCAAGGGCTCGGGCTCTCTCTCTCTCCCTCCCCCTCCTCCTTCCCCCCCACCCCACCTTCTCCTCACTCTCATTCTCTGTACATCTGTCTCAGTTTACAGATTTCCCAGGCACAAGGGCCTATCATCTTAACAAGAAGTGGTCTGTGTGTGTGTTTTTTTTTATCTGTGTAGTTTTCTGCAAGATGTTAATTGTGTGGTCTAAATTTATATTGCCCTCAAAAGATGTCAGATTCATGGAAAGATCAAACTAGTAAGTAAAAAGGTCATCAAAACATTATTTTGGAATGTATTTCCTACTTATATTCAGTTATGTTCACTGTGGTAAACTAAGAGTTTTCAAAACTTCAAGCAAGGTAAGGGATAGTTCTATCGAGCTCTGAAGTAAGAGATGTAAAGAGTTATCATTCTTCTTTATCTGCTTCACTACTTTCTACCAACTCCTTTCCTCCTTTCAACTTCAGGCTAGAAATGAGCTGTATCACTTCTCAAAACACCAGTAGATCGTCTAAACCATTTAAGCCCTGATTGCACATTGAAATCACCTAGGGAATCTCAAAAAGTTATGATGATTGAGTCTCTCCCAGAAAGCCCTGGCTAGGCATCAAGATTTTAAAAAAACACCCAAGGTGATTCTAAGCAACCAAAGTTGAGAACCATTGATCTAGTCTCAACATTTTCTAATCTCTACCAGCCTGAAGCCATATAACTTATTGGTGCCACTTTTTTAGGACAGAGATTTAATTGTTCCACTTTGAACATGTTCTTTTAGAGCTTCTGCCAAATCGAAATAAACAAAGATGTGTTAGTCAGGGCTTTCCAGAGAGAGGGAGTAAAGAAAAAGACAGTGAGAGTGGAGGAGGTGGGGGGAGAGAGAGAGATTATAAGTAATTGGCTGATGTAATTATGGAGACTGAGAAGTCGTAACCTCTGCAGTCGGCAAGCTGGAGACCCCTGAGAGCCAATGGTGAAGTTCCAGTCTGAGAACCAGAGAGCTGATGATGTAAGCTCCAGTCTGGAAGTTGGCAGGCTTGAGACTCAAGAAGAGCCAATTTTTCGGTTTAAGTCTAAAGGCAGGAAAAGGCTGATGTCCCAACTCAACAGTCTGGCAGGCGGTGCTCCCTCTTATTAGTGGGAGGGTCAGCCTTTTTGTTGTATTCAGGCCTTTAAATGATTTAACAAGAGGGACTCCCATTACGGAGGACAATCTGCTTTACTCAGTTTACCAATTCAAAAGTTAATCTCATCCAAAAATAGCCTCACAGACACAAACCAAATAATGTGTGACTAAATATCTGGGCACCCTGTGGCTTGGTCAAATTGACACATAAAGTTACCCATCATAGCAACATAATATTTAAATTAAGAGTGGATGGCAGCTTTGATGGAACTGAAAGCACATTAAGCCAGAGATAATCCATGTTTATAATCTGCAGTGGATAACAGATTAATATGTAGTTTTAAACCCATTCTAATTCCAATTAAATAATTTATCTTCTATTGAATTCTACAAGACACAGGAGGCAAGCAAATTTTTCTTCCTAATCAGTTAACTGATCATCTGTTATTGATACCTTTGGAGACTCCTTAGAAATTGGAAGAGAAAGAATAATTAGAAGAGTTCCAATTGTAATTATTAGATTTACGTACTTTCCTTCCAAAAGCTTGATTTATCAGTGTTTGAAGAGCACACAGTAAATTCTCAATAAAGATTTTTGAATAGGTAAATAACTAAAATTAAAAAGTGGGACCCAGTCTGTGATTTCAGATAAATATTTATTTGAGGGCATTTGGAAAAAGGCAAGAAAGGTAGAGGAAGGGATATAAGAGAACCTTCAGTGGTGTGATAGGTACGAGATCTGTGAGTGACTGTTCTCTGCTTCCTCACCCGAACGTGAGTGCTCTGTCAGCCGGGTTTCTGGATCTGTTGAACCACAGAATTGGAAGAATGCGTAGAAAGAAAGAAGACCCAATAGCAGGTAGGAGTAAAGGAGAAGGACTTAGCCAAGAAGGTTAGGCTGATCCACATAATAAAGATAGTGAGAATGGATAGGACATTTTGTGGACTCTTATGAAGTGGTGTTTTAGGATTTGGTGAGAAGATTTTAATTCTAAATCTGTAGGGTATGAGAGAATTGAAAAGGAAAGGGAAGGAGACCTGGAGACAGACTCCATGAACTGAGAATTAAATCTCCTTTGGATGATTTAGATTAAAAATAGATTTTTAAAAAAGATTCCTTTTGGCACCAGGACTTTAAATATAACTCAGTATAGAGCTGAGCCACATGGAGCTCCAGGACTTACTCAGGTTACATGTTTTACATCCTCGAATGCTCTCTACAGCACTCTCTCCTCTCTACACCCGTGACCTCTTGATACCACATGGTATTAGTTATTTTCCTTAGAGAATGGAGCATTCTTAGTGTTTGCTTTTAATTTAGGGATGGGAGTTAGGAAGAAATAAGACTTTCTTGAACATTAAATAAAGCATCTTTTCTCATTGCTGGTTCACCTCATATGAATATGAGAATGCAAATTAAATAAGAATCCCATTTATTCTTATAAATGGAAGTAGAGATGAAGGGGCTGAAATTTGAGTGTACACTGGGGTTCTGAGCTCTTTATGTATAAATTATCATCATTTCATTCTCTAAACGGTCATAGGAAGTAGGTACTATTTCACTTATTTTACTCAAGGTTATATAGCTAAGAATTGGTAGAGCTGGAAATCTATTCTCTCTACTGTACCCTGCATAATAGGAGCTTTATTATCTAGCCAGTTTTTTAAAATTCCATATAAGGAGTCATTTTTTATTTATTGGATAATCACACTGTCAGCCTTGCTAGGATATATGTGAAAGTCTTATAAGGCATATTACTATTTTCTCCCCTCCAACCAAATGTCAAGTCAATGTTTTTATAGCAAGCTATTTTCCAACTCTTTCATTCTGGCCCATTTTAGAAGGAATACCACTTACTTGGTTGATTTAAAGAGATGGAATAAGGCATCTAGTTTATAAAAGAAGAGATTATCTCTATTAGTAAACGACATGATCTTGTGTCTAGAAAACCCTAAGAAATAAACACATACAACTATTAGAACTAATAAAAGAGTTCAGCAAGGTTGAAGGATATAAGATCAATGTAAAAAACCAGTTATATTTTTATATATTAGCAATGAGCAATACAAAAGGCTATTCAAATGTACTGAAACAGCATCATTACAGAGGTTAGTGTAAGCCACGAGAAAGGCTCTGGTGGCACTTCACAGATCTCAGTCCTTGGCCATGTCCTTGGCTTGGCTTTGATCAAAAATTTAGATGGAGACATGATTGGAAGATATTAACTTATGATAAGGTATCAGAAAAACAAATGAAACAAGCTGGAAGAAATGAATGGAATGAATATTTGGAGTGGAATTTAGCTGCTACATGATTATATAAATGAGAAAGGAAAAAAGAATTTTATATTCATTTGAAATTAAAGAGTTTAAATCCACAGTGTAGACTTATATAAATTAAACTCTATGCTTGAAGTCAATAGTCCTCTTCTTTGGAAAGTAAAAATGTTAAATGAACAGAAATGATTTTTACTCTGAAGAATGTACAAAAATTATGAGCTAGGTGCCGAATTAGGCACTGTGGATAAAAAATCTGTCTTTTTTTTTTCCCTCAGTCTTGGTCCTTGCTCTCGAGGTTGTCATAGTTTAGTGACAGTTTAATGAGACATAGTATGGATCAGGGTCCCAGGAGAAACAAATAACACATTCAAAACGGTAACTTGAAAAGAAGTTAGTGAAGAAACCATTTACAGATGAATGGGTAGGATTAAGAAAGACTACAAAATATGATGAAGCAACCCAGAGACTAACAATAGCAAGCAGCTGTTACTGCCTAGCCACCTGTGGAACCTGCTAAGCGTGATGCCCACTGGGAAGGGCTGTCAGAAAGGAGCCATGACAAGGAGCTGGGTTCCTCATGTAGAGAGAGGTAGAACCTGTCAAACTGTGGCCTGACAGAGAGAAAGTTGGGAAAATGAATACCTTAACATCTTCTCCTCTTCCCCATTAACTTTCAATCTCCTGAACTCCATTGGCCAAATCCAGTTGGAAGCCAGAGGTCGAAGGTCTCAGGGACATGAAACCTGTACAGGCTTCCTTGGCACAGAGCAGAATGGAGAAGGGCAGAGAGTGGATTTGGAGAGCCAGTGAGAAAATATACAACAAAATCAGGTGAAAACAGATAGTTACAATAAAAGATTTACAGTGCTATATTTAAAATGAATCTTGGATGTTGAGTGAGAGCTTAACAAATGTAGATATTGATGCTGGAAGGGACAGGGTACACGCTTGAGTGCCTCGCTTGGGAAAAGGCATGAAGTTCCATGTGAGTAGAGAGTTGGGTGTGAAGGGTGTAAAGAATTTGGAAGCCAAAGATGGAAAAATATGTTGGGTGGGCAGGTCCCTGTGTGGAGGACAGTACAACTCAGGCTATAGGTTTGGCTGCTGTAACAGAGATCCAAAATAACAGTGGCTCATGTAGAAAAAACAGTCATTTCTCACACGTATGACATTGAGCTGGGAGGCACCTCTGCTCTGAGAAGTCCCGAGAGGCCACAGCTCCTTTACCTCGTTGCTTTGCCCTCATCCACATGGTTCAGAACAACTCACCACTGTGTTCACATTCTAGTTAGAAATGGCACGCTCTTTCCTTTCAGGGGAACAACCTAGAGATTGCATGTGTCGCTTCCACTCCCACCCTAATGGCCACAATTTAGTCACAAAGCTATACCTCGTCACAAGGCTGCATCTCGTCACAAGGAAAGTGAGAAAATATGGCCTTTAATGTGAGCAGCTACATGCCCTGATGAACCCTGGGGCTGCTGTTATGAGGAAGAAGGAAGAAATATTGGAGGAAAACTGGCATTCTTTGTCACAACATCTTACTGTCTTTCCATGGTGAGGTGCTGGAGGTCCCGAAAAGGATGGGCTCAACAGGAGGGAAGGAGTAGAAGAGGAAAGATAGAACTCTGTGGTTACAACTACTTCAGTGATCAAGGAGTGCAGTAGGAGCTGACCAGGAATTGACTTGGATGAGTCAAGTGGTGATAGATGAGATTCCCAGAGTAAAGGAGGTACAGGGGCCTTGGGCCCCAAGTCTCACGGGTGGAAGCCACTAGTACAGAAGGCTGTTGTCACCTAATCCTGCACTGTGAATGATGTTGCTGTTCCTGTCCCATGTATTTAACTAAAATAAAATGGGGGCTAGTTATGAGGTTATATTCTGATCCCTGGGTTGGGCTTAGAAAGAAATGGTTTTTACAAGCATAGGATTGCGAAACTTAGAGCTGGATGAGGGATTTACACTTTCTTTTAAATACAGGCCCCTGCTGGTGGGCACAGCTCACTGGGAGTGTTGATTGCTGACGTGATTTATGGCAGTCCCTGTGTGTTCAGCTACATCCTATGACCTTTCTTCCACGGTGTCCTCTGCCTTGATAAAATCGCTCTATTTTATGTCAACTCCTTTTAATCCTTTTTTGGAATCAAATATGAAACAATTTCCAATGCATTCAATTCTAACTTTCTTTGCTTATTGTTTAGTCCCTGAAGGCTGAATTTAGAAGTTGAAAAATTGCAAGCTGCCACTTCATGCATGGTGCCTATAATTTTTTAACCCAGGTTTTCAGCATGGCCTCAGATGAACCTTTTGTATTCTTTTTTACATGTAAACTTTAGGTCCCCAAAGTTAAATACTTGGGTACACAATTAAGCATTTATAGCCCCCAAATAGACAGTTATCTAATTGGGCACATGAGGGGAAAATGTACACATAAGAAAGAATGGTAATGGAGTGGTTATGCACAAAAGTCACCCTGCAAAAAAGAGGGGGACTTAGGGAAGGACCTGCAAAGTGGGCCTCTGGTGGCCCCTTTGTCCATTTATCCATCCATCTGTTATTCCATTCAGAAATCTTACAAAGTATCAATCACTATAGAAGTAATTAGGGTTCCAAGATTATTATGTTTCCAGTCATTGAGGAGTTTATGTGTGATAACTTGAGTGGATTTCAGTTTGAGGAATGGTTAGGAAGAAAGGAAGGGAGAGAGATTATGTACCAACTGTATCTTAACCACTATGCAAGCTTTACATGTATAACTTTATTAATTATTGGAACTAAGGATGCCAGTTCAGTAGAAGAACATAGACATATAAATAACCATAACCGTGCTATAATAAAAGTAGGAGCCCAGATAAAGGACAGGCTGATTCTGCCTGGGACAGATGAGGAAAGCTTCCCACAGGACCCCAACATTCAACTGAATGCTGATGGTCGATTAGAGGTGGCCCAAGTAGAAGTGTGGGAAGGGCACTGTAAGTGAAAAGAATAATGTGCACAAAAGTGCAGAGATGTGAGGAGCAGAGCAGGTTTGGACTATGTCAAATGGTTAAGTGCTAAGAATAAAGGTTGGAAAGGTGGGCTGGGATTCTGTATGCCAAGCTAAGGCATTTGAATTATATTCTGTAGGCAATGGGAAGCTATTGAAAGTTTATAAAATGGGATTGATGTGACCAGATTTACATTTTGTAAAAATGGGGAAAATAAAGGGAGACAAAGGCTAAATTTACTTATTTTCGCCTAACAAATATTTATTGAGTACTTGTTATGTGCTGGGCATCTATTGGGGCTGAGGGTATAGCATTGGGTCAGGAGCCAAAAATCCTTGCTCTCGTGCAGCTTCAAGTGGTAGAGGGAAACAGGATATAGACAAAAGATACACATATCACCATTTGGGTGTGATAAATGCTATGGAGAAAATAAAGCAGGGAAGGAAGGTAGTTTCAATCTTTATAATCAGATGACCGCTTCACTCTACTTAATATAACCAACCTTTCACTGAGAAGGAAGGAAACATTTGAGCAAAAACCTGAAGGAGATAAAAGAGCAAAGCCATGAGTGTGTCTGTGGGAAGAGAATTCGAGGTAGAAGGAATGGCAAATGCAAAGCCCTCTATATCATATGAGAGCTCTAGGAACCCCAAGATGACAAAAAAAAGAGGAATTTAAAGACTTAAATTCATATTTATATGAAGGGGGCATTGAGCCAAAGAAATACTGATCACCTCTTATATGTCTTTCAGAACCTATAGTTGTCTGTTCACAAGTGTTTGAGATTGACAGACTGGAACAAGATCTCCTATTACAGACTGTGTGGGGACAATGGTAACTAAGCTGTTTTCTGCTATACTCAAGACCAGGGATTTTGCATTTAAGCAGTGAAGCCTGGTCATATGCCAAAGCCAACAAAATATATTTCTTTGTCTCCTTTGTAATTTTAAACCATTCATTTTATTTTCAGTGCTCAAAAATCTGTACATGATAACCACATTTAAGGCAACTTGCCCCCAAACCTAAGAGATACCACACTGGCTTGATGGAATATGTGGAAACCCTTTAACAAACAAGCAAGATGAGTGAAACCAGGAATGTGTTGGGCTGATCGTGATCTAGCTGAATGCATTGCACACGCAGAGATAAAAATAAAGCCAGAATCTGGAATGAGATCATTAGTGTATACCCTCCATGTTAATATAGTCAGACCACACATATATTTAATGCACTGAACCCACCTTGAAATGCCCCTCAGCCCCAAGAGAACAAAGTGTTAGAAAAAATAGAGGCGAGGGGAGGGTGCTGAGTGATCCATAATGCTGTCAATGTCACAATCCATCCTGAACAGCGGAATAAAGTTAATAGGGAAAGTTCTTTAGTGCTTATTCAACTGCCTGCCACTGTGGCAGAAAAGCAAGGAGGAAAAAGATATATCATTATAGAATACATCAATAATAAATTATAGGAATATCTTACATATAAGGAATAGTTCCCTGTATTTATTTGAAGTGTGAATCTTTAGGACTTTTCATTTAACCACCCAATGCCAAAATATAATGTGGACATTTGTAAGTCATTTGTTTTTTTAAGACTATTGGTATTTTAATAATTAATTAAATTGAGTCAAAAATATTGAAGAGCAGAATTTTTTAAAGTATCAAAAATAGAAGAGTAGTAATATTTTTCCTAGTGTTCAATAAATAAAAATTGCCTTGGAATAAACACAAAATCTATTTATAGAATACAAAATGGAACATCTCTGGAAGTCAGATATTTTATCTGAATTCTAAGCATTATCTTTCAGCTCAAAGGATTTCATGTTTTAGAGTAGACTATTTTTATTTCAAATTTGTGTACCTTTTAATGTCTAAAAATATTCCCTAAATTCTTCCAGCATTGCACTACTTGGTTACAGAGTCAAGAATATACAATTCAACTAATAGCCATCAAACATTTATTTAGAAGTTGAACACTTTCTCTGTGCAAAGTATCCATTGGGCAGGGTGTACTGCAGGTAAACTGAGTAAAACCTAGTGCCTGGCCTGAGGGAACATAGGAGGTAAAGTAAAAAATAATAGTATAATGATGCATAGTTTGTTCTGTGCTCTAAGACTTCAAAAGAAAGAGAGAGATGACGGTGGGTTAGAGAAATCCAGGAAGGCTTCAAGGTAAAGCAGCATTTGACCTGGGATCATGATGGATGAGTGGGATTTCAGTAGGCAGAAATGAGGCTGATTTGAGTATGGTGGAAGGAAACTCAGGTAAAGAAAAGGGTTTGAGAAGAGTTTCCTATTTTGCTGGAACATGGTATATATACATGGGAGTCGTGAGACTAAGGTGGGAAGGTGGGCAGCATCATAGCGTCTCTGGCTTCGGGTGTCAGCCCGAGGAGTCTGGACCAGATTCAGCCAGCAGTGGGGCTCCCTCCAAGTCAATGTGACATGATGTGACATGACACATCTTTGTTTGTGCTCTGATGCCCATGCTTTTGTACTCAGTCTCATTCTCCTGCTGAAAGGGTGAGGTTGGCCTCCAGCCCTGGGGGAAAGATTGGTTCTGTACTACAGAGTTACTTGGAGGGCAGAGCACAGTAGGGGTCGTTTGGGTATGGTTCCCCCCATGCCCTCCCAGGGACAATCTAGCTGCTGAGTGTGGCCTCTGTGTTCTGGCTATTTAGGTGTCATTTGAGCTCCTGAATATTTTTGCGTGAATGAAAAGAAAGTCATCATCCACAAATATTTAAATGCTTGCTAGATGAACAGTGGCAGTTTTGTCCTGCTCTAGGTTTGTGGTGAAGAAGCAACGCCAGCCAGAAGCCAAAGAAAAGCTGAACTATCAGAATAGGAAGAGGCTGAGGGTGGCACAGCCCGTAGATAGGCCATGGAATACCGCACTACTGGATAACAGCTTCTCTGCTAATTTTTTTGAAGTTCTAATTTAGGAAAAGCAAGAACAGTGTTAGGTATTTAGGGAGATACCAAAAAAAGTGATAGCTACTCTTTACACACAGAAATTCAATAGGAACTTTAATCTATAAATAATGTACACAATATGACATGATGTACAAGTTGTATGTAAAGTCCCAGAATGTTTTCTGTTGTGTTATTATGTTCAGCACACAGAAGCCTTGTTTAGATAGCTCCGTACTCGGCGACTGTGTGCCCCTTGTGTCCATCCTGGGCACCGGAAGCTGGGCTGCAGTAGTGGGCTGGGTTCCCGCAGCATAAATGTTGACTTTAACAGGACCTAAAATGATCCCTTCACTTGAAACTTTTTAAAGACATAGAAACCTTAATTAAAAATGCCTGAAACACTTGCAGAGTGAGAACTTTGTAGAAACTATTTAATAAGACCAAAAGCAGAATCGGTTAATTAATCCAAAAATTTGGTTACAGCCCCAAACCCTAAATAAAACAATAATAAAACATGCTTTGACAATATTTTTATGCAGTCAAGGCCTCTTCCCCACTGGGTGTATATCTGTATTTTGGAGACTTTCTTACCTAAATCACATCCATAATTATCTATTTCTAGTATCAGTGTATTTAAAGTAAAGCAGACATTTCTGAGGCCACCTGAATCTAGAATCTGGTGGGACTTTTTATGATTCCTATTGCAGTTTTTCAATTTTTTTTTCTCACAGCTATTTTAACAGTAATTTTTTTAGTGACTTTAGTGACTAGGTTTAGTGACCAAAGCATTCAGCTTAATTTTTAGAATAACTACTTTGTTTATAGCTTTCTTAGTTGATTTTCTGATGTGTGTTAGCTCTCTGATGTGTGTTTGTTGATTTTCATTAAAATATGCTTAATCTAATTAATTGAAATACTATGGGCACAAGTAAAGTAACCCAAACATTCTTGGGAACAGATACCACTGGCACTTGCTTAGTAAAACCACAGTGGGAGCAAAAGCCCTTGGGTGTACTGGGGAGGAGTTACTGCTCTCAAGTGCACAGCAGGTTGTGCTCATCGGAAACTTGGTTTGCAAAGGAAATGGACAGCATCTGTGAATCCAGCAAGTCAGTTACCTGGAAGTAGTTATGAGCATCTACTGAAGAAAGTTAGCTAAGCAGCTAATTTATGGATATTTTATTACCCAGAAAATGTTAATTGATTCTGGATTAACATCACTTAAGAGCCAATTAAACACACACAGACATGTACATTCCTAAAAGCAAAAGTATTTTTATCAGGTGTGGATCAAGGAAATGTTGGTTCCCGCCCTGTTGTGAACTTCTATTTATTTGCCTGTTGATATTCTTGAGAGTTCTGCACAGAACATTCATTGTGCTGTAATATCTGTATATCAGAACTTTTATGTCAATTGCACAATTTTAAAATATCTCAGTAAAACACATATACACATATACTTTATAGGTCTTTGTGTTAATTAGTGAAACAATAGTAATTATCACAGAGCTCATGAGGTTAGCCCCTTCTCTCTCTTTTACTTTTGAATGTAACTGTCTGAAATTCACACTTTGGGTCCAGAGTCTTCATCAAAAGCACATCAAACAACCTGAAGGACTTTCCTCTAGACAAACCAAGTATCAGAATGAACAATGACAGAAATTGACTAAACACATTGAATTTTTTAAATATCTATGAATTCATATAGATAGGATATAAATTTAAAGGAAAGGGGGAGAAGTCCTTTAGTGAAAAATGCCAATTAATAAACAGAAGGAATAATAGAAATAGGGTATTACCATTTTATAATCATAATAGTAATCATGATTATTTAGTCAAAAATTTTCAGTGAAGACTAAAACACTGGGTAAAAGAGCACTGGGAAATGGGATTTCAAACCATTTTAATCCATAGATTTCTACTTCACTACAAAGAGAGGTTATGTCTTTAATAATAAAGAAAGCTGGTAAATACCACCTTCACCAAAAGAGACCACACTTGGCACCACCAATGAGGTATAATCAGATATTTCGAGGCCCCTAAGTTGATGTACACAATGTCATCTAGTAGTATTCCTACCCAACTCCCCAACACCTAGTTTAACCCAAGTCTAATTATGAGAAAGTAATGAAACAAACCCAAATTTAGAAACATTCTGTAAAACAAAACAACATCACCAACAAAATATGTATATCAATGTTGCAAAAGAGAGAGAAAGGTTGCAAACTCATTTCGGTTAAGAGACAAAAATGACAATTGGGGAAATTTAATATGGCCTGTATATTATGTAATGTTATATCAATTTTGAATTTCCAGTCTTATGGAATGTAAGAGAGTATCTTTATTCTTAGGGGTAAGGTATCAGCAAAATAATAAGCATAATGAATGTTTATATGTGTATACATAAAAGTATACACACGCATATCCACATGAGCAAATACACAGGTACTGAGAGAGAAAACAAATGTAACAAAATGGTAATAACTAGAGATATGGGTATTCATTGTACTATTCTTGGAAACTTTCTGTAATTTTCTAATTTCCCAAAATAAAAGCTGAGGGAAATAAAGGTATATCTGTAGCTCCAGGTGGTATTCTTCCTAATTAGCTATTATGTAGATCTATACAGACTTCACGACTGTCCTCTGTCACCCAGAAATAGGTTTGCTTTGTCATGTGCCGTCTCTCCCTCGGCTACTACCTATAGCAGGGCACGCAGAACCAAGAATTCCCTCTTGCAGGACAAAGCAGAAGCGGCCTCAATATATTTAAGTAGATTATATGCAGATTTTAACGAAACTTGGCAGTGGGAAAAGACAAGGAGAGGATCGGGGCCTCAGACAGGGCCTTAGGGGTACTGGCTGGCATGCCCACTAACTGAATGGAATATTAAGCTAGTCACTGGGATTCACTATGCAATACATCAACCTGCAGTATACATCATTGAGAAGATTAGGAAAAAGAAACAGGTCATAAATCTGACATAAAAATCACAAAAGAAAATACCGTAGATGGCAATCATATGATACAAGTCATCCCTGAGCAGATTAAGACTCAAAAGTTAGCAGAAGGTCTCTGCCCAGACAGGCCAAAAGGTGAAAGAGCTTGCTCTGCTAGAGGTTTCCCCGAGGAGATCCCAGTGAGCAAGAGTGCCAGGGCCATCCCGGCGGCTCATCGGCAGAATCACAAGGTGTAAGTGCTATGAGGAGAGTGGCGTATTACCACTGTGGAAAATTTGGGCTCTATAACCAAAAGTGTAGGTATTTTCTACACTATTCTCACCAACAGTTCTGTTGGCAAGATTCAAATATAAGAAAGGGAGTCCTCATATTAAGGAGAATTGCCAAGGTACAGTCCAAACCACAAGATCAGAAAATACACAGGCAAGAAGGTGTAACAGAGTGGTTAAGGCTGACTTGCTGCCTGTAGGGCTGATTAAGACAAATCTCCCTCTTCAGCAGAATAATTGAGAGTGGCTGTCTTAGAGATTGACCAAAACTGTGTGTAGCAATTCTCCTCTTTTTCAAGTTAAGAACTTCTTTTGGCTGTAGTTAAAAAGAGAAGATGCAGAGAGAAAATCATATTTAAGAGAATAATCCTCACTTATGTGGGTTGTATCCTATAGTAAGAAATAAGAAATGTATGTACTGGCAACAGAGCCCTGGACCTCTGGTGTGAGAGAATGGTTATATTTGCTTGGGCCAGAGTTTAGTAGCCTAGAATGTGAAGGCATTTTGAAAAGCAACAAAAAAGCCAGTGTTGGGAGAAATGTAAACTCAACAGCCAAAATAAGCAGGCCATGGGCATTAGTGAACATATGATCTATTGCTCCATCTACATTATGATATGTAAGTTTTCTGAGTCCAGAATCAGGTCCTATAGGAACCACAAACATTCTAAAGAATACAAAACATAAAAAAAAATTAAAGGAATGCTTTAAATGTGATAATTCACATAGGAAAATAATCTCTAAACTTTTCAGGCACTTACTATATGTAGGCACTCTTCTAAGTATTTGTCTCTGTCCTCCAATCCTGTGAGTTAGGCGCTACTCTTACTAAGAGAGAAATAAAAGCACAGGGCAGTTAAATAACCTACCCAACACACAGCCCAGGTTTGAAGCCAGGAAGGCTGGGCCATAACGACTGTTCTATCCTGGAATGTTATAAAACCATTACAATAATTTTTTTAAAGACTGATAACATAGAGAAATGTGAAAAATTTTTAAACGGTGGAAATATGTATGTGCAGTGTGTTCCCAGGTTTAACAGTCTGAAGAACAAGGAGAGAGAGAGACTCACTGAGAGGAAGCAAGCATGAGCAAGTCCACAGGAGGGAAGGTAAGAAGGCAGTGTACAAGGCGTAAGTGGTAATCTCTCAGTGATGGTTTCTCAGTGGTTTTTACTTTCTTCTTCCTATTTTTATGAAGTTTTAGAATTTTCTATAGCGAAAATATAGCCTTTTATTTAAAAATAAATGCTATATATAAAGAAATACTCTGAAAATTTAAAAATAACCATGTCATAGATTATTGGATAAAGAAGACGTGATACATGTATACTATGAAATGCTACTCCACCACGAGAAGAGATGAAATACTGCCATTTGCGACAACATGGATGGATCTTGAGAAAGTTGTGCTAAGAGAAATAAGTCAGATGGAAAAGTCAAGAACCATATGATTTTATTCATATGTGAGATATAAAACTGAAAACAACAAATGAATGAACAAAATGGACAAGCAGACAGAAGCTCGCTAACACAAAGAGTATGGTGGCTACCAGAGGGGAGGCGGGTAGTAAAGGACTAAAGGGGTCAAATATATGGTTACGGAAGGAGACTGGACTTTGGATGGTAAACACAATGCTCTGTGCAGATGTCGTGTTATAGAATTGTACACATGAAACCTGTGTGATTTTATTAACCAATGTCACCCCACTGGATGTAATTTTAAAAAAAATCACGTTAAACATTCACAGAAACAGTCTGAGTCCTTGACTCCTGCTCCTCCAACTTCATCATTGTCTGCCACTTTCACAATTTTTCTATATGAGTTCTACTTCCACTATTATTTACTTACTAATCTTTTAATTTAACCCACTATTTTTGTTTATCTTTCTAAGTAGTATCTGTGAAATCATGTTTTGCCATTTATGAATTTTTTAATGTAAATTAAAATAAACGTGTAACTGTTAAAATCTCTTAAGCCACCACAGTAGGAATGGCCCGCTCTGGGAAAGAGCACACTCCTCCTGTTTCTGGCTGGAGGATCACGTGGGTGTCCTGGAGGAAGAGGCGGACTCCCGCATCCACTGAAACAGAACTGTAGGGCGGGAGCCTGGAAACCTGCCTTCAAACAGACTCTCCAGGACAGTCTTATGCAATGTAAATTTTATAATATAAATCACATTATGGGTTCCCTACAAGGATGTATAGTGGTCAAGAATTTGGTATTAAATCTGAAGTAATTAAAGAACTGAGCAAGATAACCAAGACAAAATCCAGAACTGTACCAGATCATCCCAGGAGATAACTTGTGGAGAGTATTAGTAATAACCTGGATGATGGTAGAAGGGAAAAGCTAATTATTTCAAAATAAATAAAATCTTTAGTTTCTTCTGTTACCAAGAATGACACCCCTGGAGAGCTGCTTTGCTGGCTTGTTTGAGTGACAGTTCTTACTGTTGACAAATCTTATCGCAGAAAGTATTAAGGTAACAGTATGTGACAGTTTGGGTCGAGGTTAAGGTAGACCTATGGAGGTAGAGACAGAAAACTGCCCCAAATCAGAAGTCCCCAAGGAAGGCAAATGCTTCCTGTCTGCAGCACAGAGGGCAGCAGAACCTGCAGAGAAGGAGCCAGGTAAGAGTTGGACACTGTGGGCAAAGCAGAAGTTGGCCAACCAGTGGAAATCAGACGTATGAGCCGATCTGATTCAGTTCTGACAGCAGCTGAAGGAAGAAATGTTTTCAGTCTCCCAAGTGGTTGCCAGGAGAGATTTCCATGTAGGAAGAGACCAACCTTTGTAGAGAAGAAGTTTTGATAAGCCCGCTGCAAGGCAGAAGGAAGCCGCAGGGCCTAGTTTCAAACTGGGGAAAAGCCCTCCTGTAAAATCAGGAGAAAGAGCTGGAAGAGGCCTGGGGGTTGGAGGCGGTGTCTGAGAAGGGGGCTCTGTGATGGCTTCCACACTCCAGGAAGCTAGTGAGGAAGGGGCTGACAGTAGCATCGGTGTCATCCGTGCTAAATTAACCCCTACACAAGAAGGGACCAGTAGTATGTATGGGTTATACAATGAATGGAGAGTTTATAGGTGCGTAGGACCAGGCAGAGAATGGAGATGACTGACCACATCCCGGAGGTATGTGGGGCAATGTAGGTTTATGAGAGTCCCTGAAACACGCTAAATGAGGCCCAAGCAGTCTTGTCCAGCTCAAGGTGGGCTAGGAGAGGAGTATCATGTGAAGAAAGATTTTTGGAGGGATTTCTCTCAGGAACACAGGCAGAATATTCACTGGGTTACTTTAGGAGTAACAGGGCTACAGAATCTGTAATTTGTTAGTCAAAATGATCCAGACAAAGAAACTTTCTCCTTAAGATGAACAAATATTTAAGAACTTGGAAGGAGCATTTTCTGGTAACATGAGAGGAGTAACCTGTTACCTTTCTTGGGGTAATACGAGAATCATGTTTTAATTCGAATAGACTTTAATAATGGGAAAACATGGAAAGAGGACCTTGAACCGCCAAATTAGTACCACCCTAACCTGTGACCTGAAAGCTGTCCTCTTTCTGTCACAGAGTGTCACGGGGCCCTCAGGACTCATTGCCTTGGTTACAACGGCCCGGGAGCCGTTGTTTTTTCGGTATAACAATTGCACATGCATTTTCCAAGTCACTTCATTTTCTCAAAGTCTGTTATTCCGCCTCTAAAATTCTGAAATGTGTAACTTCTTTGTATTTCTAACCTCTTTTCTACTATACAAACATCATTTTGACGTTTGACCCTATTCTCAATATTGGTGATACTCAAGGGATTTTTTGGCCCAACATGTCTTTTGGATCCCATTTCCCTTAGTTTTCACATTAAACCTTTCAAAAACAGTCTACCTCCCACCCTTCATACCCCAGCCCACTCTCTGAAAATCCAGGGTAGCTGACCAGCAAGGGAATTAGAAAAAGGAGGGGGAGGGAAGTTCGTGTTCTGTGGAAGGGGTACCCCAAACACCCGAGTTCAGGATGGTTGTGAGCCACACACTCTGTCACTATGCAAACTGACTTTACCCTTCCAAGTTTAAATTATACAGTTGTCAACGAAGACATGATGTGATACTAGGTCAGTAACAATTTAATGAAGGTGCATCTGTTTTCCCTACTTCCACCAAGGGAAATGTATTAAGGTGGTGCTAAAGGTCTGTTGTCCAGGATGTGAAGTCTGCCAGGCAAAGAGAGGACCAAAAGGGGGCTCTCACTGCATTTTGTGTCCCTTGCCATGTCCTGCTGAGATTCCAACCAAATCACTTTTTCTAGCAGCAAAACTGCTCTGGCTCAGCTGCATCATCTAGACCTAACATTCAGGTTTCAGAAACAGTTTCTTGTATGTTCCAGAACTATGTGGCCAAATGAGCCAGAGCTAATAGAATAACACCTGGGTATGTATGTGAGCAGCTACATCACAACACTGTGATGCTGATCTGTGTGTGGGCACGTGCTATCATATGTTCAGCGGGCCTTGAAGCAGAAGAGGCACCGAGCATGGCAAGTCTGGACTGTCCACCACTAGTAGCTAAGTGGTTTGAGGAAGGAGGGCCCTGGGCTTGCAAATGACCCTTCAGCAGTGAGGAAGGGGGGGGGGGGGGCAGTGGGGCAGGGCAGAGTTGGTGGTGTAGAGCTGTTCCAGTTGTCTCTCAGACATAGTGTTGAGAGTGTGCCCAATGATGCAGAGAAATGTGTTGACTTATACCTACCAAACTGAAGCCAGAAGGCCACTCTCTGGAATTACCACACACTCCTGCTACCACCGGTTGAGTTCTACATTCACCAAAATCCAGGTTATTTATTCCTTCACTTGTTTCATGCCAGTTAAACTTGTCTTCATTATTAATAAACTAAATTAAACATTACCTGAACATACAAAATGTGAGTGCAAAAAGAAAGTTGTTTCTATGAAAACTTGTTTGAATATTTCAAAAAGGTTCAATGAAAGCAAGTTGCTGGGCAATGGTTAAAATGGAAAAGCAATTATAAAAACCTAAAAGGTCTCTGTACTCAGTTTGCCCAACAGGAGTCTTTAAGTTTTTGCTTTCTCTTAAAGAAATTATTCTTAAAAATAGTAAAGGAAGTGTAGTGGGTGTGGTATATGAAAGAAAGATGAGGTGGAACTTGAATCAACCGACCAACTTTCAAAAACAAAAAGCCTGGACCTTTTATCAAAAGCTTGGCAAAAGGATACAGTTGCTTTAATTTACATGGATATGTACAAAAATTTGATGTACATATCCATGATTTTTTATGATTCACCTCTTTAATCAACAGCCTCCATCAACCAACCAACTCCCTGTCCTGACTATCGATTGGGGTCTCTGTGGAACTTCCTCTCTCATCGTTTTCCTGTTGAGATCCTCAGGGTTAGGAATTCTCATAATCATTCTCTTCTTCCAGGGGAGTAGCATTTCATCAGGGAGGAACTTTAGAAGAAGGATCTTTCTAAAGATCAAGTGCAATTCAAACCTTTAATTTCACCCTAATTGTGACAAAAACAGAGCAGGTATTCCTACATAGCAACTAAAAGTAGCACCACTATAGTAATAGCATGAACCCAATTTATAAATCCCTGTCATACCAGCTTTGAAACTGAGATTCTTGGTAAATTTAGAAGGAGTTTCACAATTTGCATTCTTTCCATTTTGTGCACGAAGAGTTTATTATTTTATATTACCTAGTTTCAAATTGCCTTAATTCTAATTTGCAAATAACAGGATTGCCATCTGTCTTTTTCTGGGATGGTAGAAGTAAGCCTCTGAAAGAAGGCTCTTGCAGTCAATGCCTCTCTTCTTGATGATGCAGGTCTCTGCTCTTGAGCTTGGTTTTGGCCTAGAAACTTATGCTCATTATAAGCAATAAAATTTTCTGACCTTTTTCCTGAAATGAGTCACTTCCTTGAGCTTTTCTCTTTCCTGTTATGTCTCTAGCAATATCACTGGGCTTTGGATTATTCAAGTTCCTCTATAAAGTTTTTGAGTGACTTTGCAGGTTGTTTTATTTTTAAAGTATAAAACCAATGCATTTATCTACAAAAGCATTTAACACCTCTAGGCAATTAGATTTCTTCAACATGTCTTTCTTCCTCACTGTGTCTGTGACAAGAGTGTCAAACAAGGCAAGACCTTTTCTAATACTATCAGGTCACCTATTACTGTCCTTCAGATTAAATATGAAGCACTGATGCACAGCATCTTGGCTCCACCAAATGGCTCTTACCAGTGTTTCTCAGTGCTCCTGAATTCCAGGACCTGGAAAGGTCAGCAGGCAGTTCTGAGAGCATTATAGAAATCAGAGGCGCAGAGACGAGGACTCCAACAAAAGGAACTGTTCTCCTCTTCCCTTGCCTCTTCCGAGTTTCCTGCTTTTATTATCTGGAGTCCTCTTATGCAGTTCCAGTAATCAGCTAGCATGCTTGTTGTATCCAGAAATTGAGGGGGAAAAAAAAAGCTTCTGAACTCCCAAACTTGTCAAAATGTCATGCTGTTTAGGCCCATGACTCTTTTTCTTTTTTTATTACAGCTTTACTGAAATACAATTCACATGCCACAAAACTCAACCTTTTAAGTGTACAACTCAGTGGTTTTACTATGTACACATTGTTGTGCAACCATCACCATTATGTAATTCAAGAACCTTTTCATCACCCCCAAGAGAAAGCCCACACTGATTGGCAGTCACTCCACATATCCCTCCCCACCCCCTCAGCTCTACTCAGGTCACTACTAATCTACGATCTGTCTCTATGGATTTGTTTATTCTGGATATTTCATACAAATGAAATCATACAATATGTGACTTTTTGTGTCAGAGTTACTTCATTTAGCATAATGTTTTCAAGGTTTAGCCATCTTGTACCATGTATCAGTAGACCACTTTTTACAGCTGGATAACATTCCATTGGATGGATACGTCAGATTTTGTTTATCTATTCATCTGTTGAGGGACATTTGGACCTTTTTTCTACCTGTTGGTTATAGTGACTAGAATGCTATGAACATCTGTGTACAAGTTTTCATTTGAATGCCTGTTTTCAGTTCTTTTAGGTATATGCCTAAAAGTGTAATTGCTGGACCATATGATAATTTTATGTATAACTTATTGAGAAACTGACAAACTGTTTTCTATAGTGGCTGCACCATTTAACATACCCATCAACATTGTTCAAAGGTTCCGATTTATCTGCATCCTCTCCAATACTTATTTTCCTTCATTATTAAGGCCATCTTAGTGGAAGTGAAGTAGTAACTCATTGTGGTTTTGATTTGCATTCTTTGATGACTAACAATATTGAGCATTTTCTTCATGTTCTTATTGGCCATTTGTATACCTTCTTTGGAGAATGTGTATTCCATTATTTGGCTCTTTTTAAATTGTTGTTTTGTCCTTGAGCTGCATGATGGTGAATTTTACATGTCAACTTGGCAAAGCTCTGATGTCCATTTGTTTTGTCAAACACTAGTCTACATGTTGCTTTGAAGGTATTTTGTCGGTGTGATTACTGTTCACAGTTGACTTTAAGTAAGAGGTATTACCACTGATAATGTGGGTGAACCACATTTTATCAGTTGAAGGCCTTAAGAGCAAAACTGAGGTTTCCAGAAGAACTGCGCCTCAAGACTAGAAATCCTGCCTGAGTTTCCTGCCTGTAGGCTAATCCCCATAGTCATGTGAGCCAATTCCTTAAAATAAATATTTTTGTGTATGTTCGTTGATATATATTACACGTTATATGTAAATATGTCTGTGCAGAAAGTATCCAGCCATGGACTATGAAAAATAGAGACATTCATTGAAGAAGATACAAAGTACAAGAAACATTGTACACAAGGCCAATGATGCCTTAATTCTCTTCAAAGCAGACATCTTGGGACCTCACACAGTTCTCTGAGCATCTCTTCCACTGTTCAAAACACTCTGCAAAATCCTTTGTTGAAATAAACATCAGCTGCCCTATCATGTTTTCCTGAATCTCATCAATGGTCTGAAATTTCTTCCCTTTCAAAGGTGATTTAAGTTTGGGAAAAGCCAGAAGTTGCAGGGTGCCAAATCTTGGCCAGAGGGGGCACTGAGTCACCCAGGTGATTTGATGTTTTGCCAAAAAGTTTCACAAAATGTGATGCATGAGTGGGCATGTTGTCACGATGAAGCTGCCAAACACAAGTTGCCCATAGCTGCCGTTTTCATCATATTGCATCTTTCAACTGGTGAAGAACTGAGGGAGTAATTCTTATTAATTGTTTGGCCTGGAGGGGATTACTTGTGATAGACAACACCTTCCCAATCAAAAAACAGAGTTAACATGGTCTTGATCTTCTTTTGCTGTGCATTCTTTGGGCCTGGAGAACCAGGCAACTTCCGTTGGGATGACTGGGCCTTCATTTCTGGATCATAGCTGTAGACCCACGATTCATCTCTGGTTATGACGTTTTTGAGGAAATCTGGTTCATTGGTAGTGGTTTGAATCAAGTCATTAGCAATTGCAGCACAATATTCCTTCTGCTCTGGTAGCAGAAGCTGCAGAATGAATTTTGCCATCACACATTTCATGCCAAGATCCTGCTCCAGAATCTCAGACACAGTCATTTTTGTAATCCCCAGATCAGTTTCTAGTTCTCACACTGTCAGTTGGCAATCTTTGTTGATTGCAGCCCATACTTGTTCAACACTATTACGTGTTCTGCTTGTTGCAGGCCTTCCAGAACATGGATCACTTTTAACAGATTCTCAATCATCTTTGAAGCATTTGTGCCTCACTTTTATTTGTGCTGCACTCATCGCGTCGCCCCTTTAAAGCCCTCTGAATCATCTGAATAGTTTCCATGGAGGAATGTTCAAGCTTAACCCAAAATTTGGTGCAGATTTGTTGCTCTACTCACTCAGTCATTTTGAATGGGGTGGCCATACAGTACACATGCTCACTTGATGGCATCTACTGCCCCGCTGACTAGTACAATGAAGTCGTCTTTGTTTACACATGTGCATTCCAGTCCACTCTCCTTGGCTGCCTGGTTACATAGATATTCTTGTTATATTAACAATGGCTGGACTTTTTCCAGACACACTTTGTACAGTCACACATAAAACACACACAATATACAAATATATCTTTTTGTTTCAGTTTTTCTGGAAAACCCTGATTGATACAAATTGTTAAATTCTGTGTATATTTATGTATTCTGTATACTAGTCCCTTATCGAATATATGAAACCTGTGTTGGTTATGCCACTCCATTTGAGTTTGGTACATGACTTCCATAGATTTTCTGAGGATCAGATAGGACAATGCATGTAAGACACTTTGAACAGTGCTTGACACATAACTCAACGTTATTACTATTTTCATCACATTTGAATTCATTTAGACAGAGAAACGAGCCCTGTACTGCTCACTAGGCCTTAGAGATATCATTCATTATTCAGTAAATGTGTATGAATCCCTATTCTGTATGACACTCTGTGGGGTATGGTACAGGGTAGGCTCCATGGCATGTAGCTTGTGCAGACATACAGGGCTGGTGCTTGGCTTAGCATTCTGCTGTCAAAATTCTTATGAAGTCTTGAACAAGAGGCTCTGCATTTTTATTTTGCACTGGGCCCTGCACATTGTATAGCCAATCCAGTTATGGTGAGTAGAAAGTTCTTTTTGTTCACAATAACTGATGTTTCTAAAAATTACCAGGTGATATTCAGAAAACATGAAATTCTAAATATATTTTGTTTAAGAGGACTGAGAAATATACAGTACCTTTTAAAAACATTTTACCAAAAATGATGTAAATAAGTGAAGTTCTGACAGTTAACAGGTGAGTTTTAGTTATCTGAAAAATTCACTTATTTAGAGCAGTCAAGAACCTAGTAAATTAAATGTTAATATATTTTGCCATAACAAGAAATAGAGAAACTGCAGGCTTTGTTGTGGCTCTAGTTATTAGGGGTTGGGGAGTTTATATTGCTAAGGTTTAGGGGGATTATGAAGTAAAATTTTTGAAGTAGATACCTTGTCCCCAGTAACTGATATAATGTACAGGTATTTGCTGTGAGATGTTGGACAAGTTGCTCAACCTCTCTTAGCCTTATTTTCTCTTTCTGTAATGTCAGGATGATGTACAGCTGACAAGTCTATGCAGAGGACTAGGTTTTTAGCACTGTGTCATATGAGGTACAGTATATGTCCTTTTTTCCTAAATGTTCCCTTCCAAAGATGTATTGAGCACCTACTACGTGCCATGCTTCATTCTAAGCACTCTGAACACACAGCTGAGTAATCTGTTATTCTCAAGATTACATTCTAATATTATATTTTAATAATATTCTAGAAGAAATGATAAGCATCATAAATATGATCACTTCAGGTTGCAACAAGCGCTATGGAAGAGGACTAAGGCTGCGGGTGGTCAGGGAAAGCTCCCTGTGAAGGCAACATATGAGTTGAATTCTGAAAGATGAAAATGAGGAAGTCAGGTGCGGAGCCCTAACAAGCTCTTTCACAGCAGAAAGGCCCAGAGCACAGAATAAGCTTGGTTTGTGTGGAGACAGGGAGAGGTCACTGTGACGGAAGCACAGGAGCCAGGGAACTGTGGGCCTGTGAGAGCAAAGACAGACAGCGGCCAGATCAGGTAGGGCCCTGAGGACCAAGGGCAGGAGTTTGGACTTAATTCTGGTTCTGGGGGAGGTCTTTCAAGGGTTTCAAGTAGGGGAAATATGTAATCTAATTTATGCTTCAGGTAGATTTCTCTAGCAGGCTGCTCTGTGGAGGAATCCGATGCACTGAGGGTTGGCAAGAGTGCTGGCAGTGACCATTTCTGGGGTTGTTGCCTCGATCCAGGAGCAAGAATACAGAGGCTTTGACTGTGGCTGTGGTCTTAGAAGCTCTTAAGAAGTAGTTGGATTCAGGATGTTCTTTGCAGGTAATGCTGACAAGACTTACTAGTAGACTGAACATAAAGGTAAGGAAAGAAGACTTCATTTTACTCTGATAAAAAATTTAATATATATTCACTATAGAAAACTTGAAACATTCAGGAAAGTGTTCAGTAGGCTACCTGTTTTCATATGTAAACCTAGCTTTTTCTTGCATAAGAATAATACTATGATTATTGCTACCCCTTTTGAAGATTTCAGTGCACTTTAACTTATTAGAAGCTTGGAGGATTATTGAAATTGGAAAAAAAAGAGAGAAAAAGGAGATTGTCTCATCCTTTTAAATAGTTTCCTGACTTCAGTCAACCTTTTTATTTTTTTGATGGTTGTTTTGTACAACATCTATTACTATCTCTATCTGTTATCACCAGAAAACATAATCTAACACTCATTGGATCTCTTCCTCTTGTTTCTCACTATTTTGCTTAAATATGGAAGTTAGATTTGAATGCAGGTGCTAAGTTCAGGGTGATGTACTGAGTGCACCAAGACAGTTCTTCATAAGAACATGGTGAGAACCTCACCTTGCACTGCCTTTTATTCCTTCTCTTAACATTCCAGGAGGCATATGTCTGGATTACATTGTTTTATACTATTTGTAATGTGTCCCTATTCCAGAAGTATCAGTTAGTCTTATAAGAGAAGTGGGAAACTTATGTAAAATTGTGTAAAACTGACATCTTCCAGCTATCTTTCTTTTAATGGAGAAAGTGACAGACAGTGGAATATGAGCTACATTGGTAACACACAACTAGTAGAGATGAAGGTAACTAAGTTTTCACCCTGAGAATGCACATCTAGGTGTTTATAAATGTATTCAGTCAAAACTCCTTAATTTAAATTTCTATTTAGTTTGCAGTTGGCCACAACAACAGTGGGTATTTTAGTAAGGCTCCAAACTTCTTGGGTTGCTGATGGCAGGGTGGAGGCGGGGAGGTTGTAGAACAAAAATACTTTTTCTTTGTCCCTGTATGACTTGGAATTGTCTAAGATGTCAAGAAGGAAAACACATCTCACTTAGAATATATTCTGGGCAGATATGCTAATAATAACAATGACAGCTTTGATGCTCCGACGAGAGTGGGTGCTGCCTGTGCAGTTAAGGAGGACGTGAATGATGTGCCTTACACTCAGCTTAATGGTAAAATTTTAATAAGAGAAAATACCTGTAGGAAGTATGGTATATATTATCACACTTAAAGCAGCCAATTTAAATTAGTCTCCTGATACAGGCTACTTTATAAACTCATTTATCACACAACTTAGCTTGGTCTGATCTTTCCACCTCTTCTTGGATAAGGGTGGTAGTGATTTCTCAGTAGCAAAATTATTGATTTTCTTTTTGACAGAGCTTCTTCTCCGGTTTGATTTTTCTTCTTTTCTGCACTTCTGCTCTTATGTCACCTTCTCAGAGACTGGACTCTCATTTACATGTTGGGAAGAAAAATGGTATTTGGAAAGACATGGGAAGCTATATCTTAATGTTCAAGCTAATTAGCCACACCAAAACAATTAATGAAGGCATTTTGCTCAATATTGAGTATTTTCTTTATTCAACAAATAGAAAGTATTGAGTGTCTATTGAGGCTTGGCAGGCTCACTAGGCAAACATTAATTCTTCTTTTGTTGTATTATTTAACTTCATGAGCTCTAATACCTTTTTCCTAAATTTTAATGCTCTTTCCTAAATGTTAAATGACAGTTTATTTGTCACATGCAATACTGACATAGATTATTTGCTCAACTAGTAGAGAATGTTTCCTTCTATCAATAATTTTTCATGGTTTGGGCAAAGCATCTCTTTCCAGGGAACAATTAGGAGGTAACTATGTATAACCTTTTATCAGACTTGAGAGATTTAAAGAAAATAACTATCTTATTCCAAAAATTGCATCTGAAGTCAATCTTTCTAAGCATTTAAGATTTTTCCAGTAAAATAAGGGGGACTGGGGTCATGGATGGAAGAAATCTTGCATTTACCGAGTGCCCATTATAAGCCAGAAACTGTGCTAGGAGTTTTATATATAGTATTTTCTTTTACACCCGGAGATGTTTCTTTTATCTGCATTCTGTGCTGAAACTGAGGCTCAGAGAGGTCAAGTAACTCACGTAATCAGTTGGTGGATGTTTGGTCTGGGATTTAACGCCAAATCTGTTGCACTAAATTCCACCCTCCTTTCATTCCACAATGCCTTGCTGCTTCAGTTGGTATGATCTATGGGGATCCCACATTCTGAGGGTGGCAGCAACCCACTGACCACAGCTGATTCAGATGGACAGGGTTTTCTTGACTGTTGTCTCAGTGGTGTTGATAGAAGGGCAGGAGACTCTTATCCCGTGTACCTTTGATCTCTCACCCTTGGCCAAAAGCAGACAATCTCCTGGTGTGAGGCTGAGATACAGACAGCCTGTGTGTGCTTACAGGAAGAAACAAGACTACTCCTGCTTCCTAACAATGGTGGCCTCTGTTTTCTCTTGGTAGCAGGGATTTTGTTCTAAGGAAGGAGACCATTATACATTTTCCTCTGTGCTACTCACACCACTGCTGGTAACCATTCATGAATTACTGATAAGTTCAATACCCTCATGTCTAGACTATTATTCTTAGTATTAACAAAACTGTTAGAATGTCTGTTTAACAGAAACTGACAATGAATCAGAAGACTAGCACTCATGTGTTTATACATACTTTTATAAACATCAATGCCAAAAAGAAAATTCTTATTGCTTTGGATTGTGTTAATTTTCCTAAACATGGTACAATTTTCTCAGTCCTTTAAAGAACTATTGAGTTCTAAAACAAATAAAAAATATGTGTAGATCAAAATTGAGAGTTAAGAATTGGTCTGAAGAATTTTTTTTTTACAAAATATATTAGCATTTCTCTTACCCCAACACTTATCATTTGCCCAGGCCAAAGTCAAGTCACCAGCTACTTTATTCTAACAGAACCAACACAGATTTCACTTGAGTAATCAAGTTTATTGTTTTCCAATAATTGTAAATATCAGAGATCCAAAGCAATCTCAAATTGTAAAACTTTTTTTTTACTGACTAATAAGATAGTATCATTTTACTAAAGTTTTAGAAAATACACATCAAAGAAAAGAAGAAAAAAATGATCTGTGATCCCACACATCTAAAGATAACCATTATTAACATTTTCTGCACATCAGGTCTTTTCTTTTTGCATTTTAAATAACATTGATATACTAGTCAGGATTCTTAGCTGCAAGGAACAGAAAGAGCTGTCATTCCTTTAAGTAAAAAGGAATTTATTGAAAAGATATTTGGTAGCTCAGAAATCCACAGGAAAGCCTCAAGAACCAATCTTGGAAAAGAATAGGAGTGGAAGTGACAGAGGGAGGTTCATAAACCAGAACCAGAGGCCAGGTAACACCGTGGAATTAGTCTAGCGAGGCTCCAGTGATAAAACCCTTCACTGAAGCTGATACTTCTGCCACTGCAAACCAGACTCTGCCAGCCCTGCCACCCTGAAAACTGTGTTGCTCTTGCTGATAGAATGGAGTTTCCACTATCCTCTGGGTCACTAGTTCTCAATTCCAAGTCTAGATGGGTTTGGGGGCTTGATCCAGTTCAGCCCACATGCCTGCCCCAGCTGTCAGGTAAGAGTGACAGAAAGACTCTTAATTCCTTCTCTCTACAAATGTAGGAGGCCTTTATAGACACATGGTGGGAAATTTACCAAACTTGGGGAATTTAGATGCTGAGCAGCCCAAATCCCACATGATGTCTGCCACAATGAACTCATAAGGCTTTATATAGCTCTGTATTCTGCTTTCCCCTCTAACATTAAATCAAGACTATTTTCCTAAAACATGAAATATTTTTTCAAATTAAGACTTTCAGTGACCTTGTAAAACAGTCCTAACTTGATTAGTAAATAGCATATGTGACATTAACTGTCCAGAAGCCTTGAAAAGCATGGCAGTTACAAAGGTAGAAACATCAATCTTAATACAGAGCTATCTAAATTATTTTTCTAGCTTCAGTTAGCTCACAGCCAAGGAGAAGTCAGCCTCGTGAGCTCAAACCTTCATGTCTGGGGGCATGGCCTGAGATGGCCTACATAACCCAAGTGAGGCAGGACTGACTGGTTCAGGAGCAGCCTGGGGTTGAAAAATAGGATCAAAATGGGTTTGAAGGACGAGGTCTAGAAGGACACATAATAAGCAAATTACCAAGACGGGCAGAAGAAACGTAGCAGGGCTGCAGTTAGAAGACCAGTGAATGGGACAGGGGAGCAGGTCTCGTAAGACTGTGTATCAGAACCAAAGCGGATATAGACTTCCAGGCTCAGTTTGCTTAAGTTGTTCCTAAGGTTAGGCATGGGGAGCTTGGTTGAAGGGAAGGGGTTCACAGAATAGCTGGACATGGATCCCAGGGACTCCTAGTAAGGACGAGGTCAGGGACTGAGAATAAAGACAAGCTCAATTGTCTGGGGTTTTGCATCTGTGTGTCAAGGAGTCAGAGCAGAGGGAAAGGGCACAGGCACCCCACAGGAGGGCTCTGAGGAAACTTGCCTTCTTTCTGTCCTTCTTGGCTCTTCTGAGCCATGGAGATCTACCTCTTTTGTCCTCCCTGGGACCCCACTGAAAGGTGAGCTTCTCTTCCTGTCAATTTGTGTGTGGTGTTTCGAACCCTATGGGTGTCCTGAAAATTCTAATACAGGTTTCAGGTGCCTTGGTAATAATTTACAGATAACACACCTCAATGACTTTGCCCTGGAGACGCTTATCTTTCAGATAGTCTGCAAGATGTTGAATGTTGACAGATCCAAAGCAGAGTCAAACTATACATGGAGTTAGAGCCCCTAGGTATTAAGAGTGGAATTAAACAGAGTAGCAGTTGTCATTCTGCTTCATGGAACTTTGTGTTTTCATTCCATGGAATTTTAGCCACAAGAATGCTGCTCACAGATTCTGTCTGTGGTATGTTCTGCACCACATAACAAAAAGAGCACTGCGTTGACCACAGCATAATTACACTTCCTTCTGCACAACTTCATCCACGCCTGACATGCGGATTCTGCCCAGGACTGGCTCTGAATCTCGCAAAACCGCGACACGCCGATTGATTACCATCATCATTCTTCAGAAGGCTGCTTCATATTTGCCTGCCACCATTGGATGGACCTACCTTTTAAAAATAGATGTGTTTTTGCACTCTTGAAACTACTTATTTTCCTACTCTTTGTCACATTCAGCCTAGTTTAAGCTGACGGTAAAAAGAGGTTTTGGAGGTTTTCCACCACAAGGTTATTTAAAGTTCTTTGAGCTGCCGCCAGACCTTCATTTAGCATTTTAATAAACTTCCTGGGCCAAGGAGTAATTTTCTTGTATCCTCTTTGTCCTCAGCATGAAGTAATAGTACAAAAGAGGGTCATCATTTTTAGGCCAGTCATCTGCATTAATTATAAAATTATCCTTATAAATAACCAGATATAAGGTCTAGGATAAAGAAAAAGGGGGAAGCAGGCTTCTTTCTGTGCTTAACATTAGAAAGGGGGAGTCATAGACACATCAAGGATTTAAGAAACCCTCAGCAGAAATATTTCTCACACAGTTATAAAAAACATTAAAAGCAGCTGCAGACAGTCAAGTTATAGCATAATATCCAGAATTAAATTGCCTAGACGTTTGCTTACTTGGGTCCTTATCTGGAGTCTCTCTAAGGGCAGAGGTACCAGTAGACTCCGATGTTTACATGGTGATATGGAAATAGGCCTCTAAGACAGTTAGTTGTAAGGATCCCCAGAGAATTTTTTGGAACCTGCATCTCTGGTTACAGTGTGATGTCACTTTTTAGAGTTTCTAGGCATTGGGCCAAAACTCATTTTCAGGAAAATAATTGCAAAAATGTTTAAATAATTTGCATGAGGTTTGTGAAAGCAAAAGAAAAGCTGCTTGCTCCATTCCCAAAGGAGATTTCAAGACACAGTCAATGTTAGGCCACAAAACACTGTTTAGACAGAATAATTATCAGCCCTTTCCCTTCTCTTTCATTATTAAACTGAGGCTTAGTCCCTCTGAGGGTTTCACCTGGCATATGGGAAGGCTGTTGTTGCTAAGTCCCCTTTATGGATGTTCAAATAGGCTAAGTAAATTCAGAGTTTACTAAATTGGCTCATTCGTGGGCATTATTTGACATGAAGTTGCTTCTATGTCATGATTAGCTTTTCCATTTCTATTCATGTTATAATCAAGTATGATGGAATTATGTGGGATGGTGTCACCAGACCTTATTTAGCATTTTAATAAACCCCTGGGCCAAGGAGTAATTTTCCTGTATCCTCTTGGTCCTCAGCATGAAGTACATGAAGTAACAGTACAAAAGAGGATCATCATTTTTAGACCAGTCATCTGCATTAATTATAAAATTACCCTTATGAATAACCAGCTATAAGGGCTAAGACAGAGAAAAAGGAGAGCAGGCTTCTTTCTATGGTTAACATTGGAAAAGGGGATTTCACTATCCCATATAATTCCATCATATTTGATTATAACATGAATAGAAACAGAAAATCTAATTATGACATAGAAGCAACTTCATGTCAAATAATGTCTATGAATATTATGTGGATAATTCTTGGAAATGTATTCCAATGCTGAGTTTACTTCATTCATTGTTGATTCCTTAAAAGTGAGCTGAAAGATCTCTAAGTGACAGGATCATCAAAACAACACCCAGAAGGATGTAGTAGGTGGAATCCTATTAAGACAAAAAAGTGAAGCTGTGCTTAAATAATGTTACAGCTATCAATGCCCAAATTACATCACAGTTATTTCTTTAGGGAACTACTTAAAGCATTATTTGAATTGAATCAAAGTTATTTTCACAGAGATTCTTGAAACGACATTGTCTGATTTAAAGAGACATGACTACTTTTCATATTATACTTTATTGATTTTGATAGCTCAAGAATGAACATATTGATTGAACAAGTGGCACTGCTAGAGTGCATGCGAATACAATTTTACTTTTCCCTCCTACCTACTTTGAACACTGCCTATTCAAACCCACATTGTGGAACTAGTTTTCCCCTGCTTTTGGCCTGTCTAACCTCTTTTTTCATAGTAGAGTTGGGTAGACTTTACCAATTCTTTTACAAGTCTCTTAGATGGCCTTGAAACTCACTTTGAAATGTTGCTGTAGATGGCATCCAAGACCAATGCAAATGATTATGCAGTCTGTACCTTACACAAAGATACCAAGCTAAGTAGATGAGTGAATGCTAAATTCCAGCCCTTGCTCCTCTAGCAACATAGGGTACCAGAAAGGGCACTTTATTGTAATTCACTTACCCAGTAAACTTGCTTTTTTGTTAATTTGCACAGAGGTACCTATCACCTTAGAGCCCCAGTGAAACTGAGACAGTCCCTTTAAAAGCCCATTGCCATTAGATGAATTGCAGGATTAGCAGTTTTTCTATATGAAAACCATCTACAGATATTAATGACACCTGTGACATCTATTCAACCTCATGTAAAAGAATTGCCAAGAGGCTGAAGGATACCCACTGTCCCTACTGCTTTTTATTAGAACAAAATGTCAAGTTTTTAAAGTAGGGGAGTTTCATTGTTGTTGTTAATAAGAATGTCAAACACTTCAATGGGGAAAGAATAGTCCTTTCAACAAAAGGTACTTGGATAACTAGATATCTATACGCAAAAAAAAAAAAAATGACCTCTACCTCAATGTACAAAAATTAACTCCAAGTAGGATCTAGACATAAAGGTAAGAGCCAAAACTACAAAAGTCTTAGAAGAAAACATAGAAGCAAATCTTTGTGGCCTTGGATTTGTGTGACCCCAAAGCATAAGCTACCAAAGGAAAATAAGATCAACTGGACTTAATCAAAATAAAAATAGTTGTGCTTTAAGACAACCCATGAAATGGTAGAAAAATGTTACCAAGTTGTATTTCTCATAAGAATATATAAAGAGCTCACAAAAAAGATAAATAAGCTAAAATAGACAAAGGATCTGAATAGATATTTCTTCAAAGAAGTTATTGAAATGACCAATAAGAACATAAAAAGATGCTCAACATTATTAACCATCAGGAAATGTAATCAAAACCACAATGAGATACCACTTCGCATTCACTAGGATAGCTATAATAATGACAGATAATAGCAAGCATTGATAAGGATACAAAGAAACAGGAAACCTCATATACTGTTGGAGCAAATTTAAACTGATGCAGCCACTTTGGAAAACAGTTTGGTGGTCCTTCACAAAGTTAAATATAAAGTTACCAAATGACCCAGAAATTCCACTTCTAGTTATAAATACAAGAAAGTTGAAAACATGTGTCATCACAAAACTTGTACATAAATGTTCATAAAGCATTATTCATAATAGCCAAAAAGTGGAAAACAACCCAAATGTCTATCAGCTGACAAATGAACAAAAGTGATATATCCATACAATGGAATATTATTCAGCAATAAAAAGGAATGAAAAACTATTTCATGCTACAAGATGGAAAAGTCTTGAAAACATCATGCCAAGTCAAAGAAGTCAGTTACAGAAGACCACACAGAGTACAATTCCATTTAAAGAAAATTCTCAGCATAGGCAAATCCATAAAGACAGAAGGTAGACTAGTAGTTGCCTAGGGCAAGTTTACTGTTGGATAGTTCATTGATAATGTATAGATATAAAGTTGACTTTTATACATTGATCATGTATCCTGAAATATTAGAGAAATTTTCGGTTAATTGGCTTTTTAATAGATTCCTTAGGATTTCTGTACGAAGAATGCTTCATCTGTAGTAGAGATAGTTTTACTTCTTCCTTTTCAATAGATACCTTTTATTAATTAATTAATTCATTCATTTATTCATTTATTTTTGCTTCCCTGACTTCACTGGCTAGAACCTCCAGTATTATGCTGAATAGAAGAGATGAAAGCAAGCATCTTTGCTTTGTTTCTGACCATAGGAGAAAACTGTTCAGTTTTTCATTGTAAAGAATAATTTTTGCTGGAGTGCACTTTCCATTTCCACCAAAGAATGAAGACTGCACCTTCCTGGCTGAGTTGAAACACAGATGTTTCACCAGAGCAGAGCAAAGCAGACCAGCATGGAGTGGAGCAGAGAAGACCAACAAGGAGCAGAGCAAAGTTGTCTAGCAGGAGAGGCACCTAGCCCCAGAGCTGTTATACAGTCCTACTGTTTTCACAGCCATACAGTAACACTACTGAGCTATATGTACTGAATTGGTCAATGGTAGAGTCAGGATCTGAACTCAGATAGCCTGGTTCCAGGAATTGGGTTCTTCAGCACCCATTTTTGCTTTCTCTCTTGTAGAGTCTATGGATGTGCTGGTAGAGTGACTCTTGGAAGATACAGGAGATGCAGAAATCTGATATGACTTAGGTTTTTGGATTGAGTGTCTTGGTGGATAATGGTGTCACTAAGATTGGAAACATTAGGGAAGCTATAATCTACATGTGGATGACCGTGTTTGGTAGGAGTGGAGAGGGTAATAAAGGGAGGAGAATTTCTTGTTCCAATTTAAAAATATTAAATTTTGACTTCTGGCCAAGATGGAGGTGTAGGTAGACACACTGTGCCTCCTCACACAACCAAAATAAAGACAACAATTTAGAAACAAAATAACAACCAGAACTGACAGAAAATTGAACTGTATGGAAGTCTGACAACCAAGGAGTTAAAATAGACACATTCATCCAGACCAGTAGGCGGGGCAGAGTTGGGCAGCCAGTTGGAAAGGAGTCTCGGCACAAAAAGCTGTGACACCGGGCATGCAAGGCAGCAGCTGACAAAACCGGGGCATGCAAGACAGCAGCAGGCAGACCCTGGGTGCGGGCTGGAAATGGGCAGACCCAGTGAGATGGCAACTGTGAAGCAAGGCACAGCACACAAGGCGGCTGGCTGACTGGGTGGTCCCACATTCATGCACAGATAAACCAGGTGAAACTGGGGAGACAGATCGCACAACCCAGGGCTCCTGCGCGGGGGAAATAAAGCCTCAAAACACCAATTGAAAACACCTGTGGAGGTTGAGGTGCAGGGAGAGACTGCCAGACTCACAGGAGAGTTCACTGGGGAAACCCACAGGGTCCTAGAATGTACATGAGCCCACTCACCCAGGAATCAGCACCAGAAGGACCCAGTTTGCTTGGGAGAAGCAATGGAAGGGACTGAAATCCGACAGAGCAGAGCAAGCGCCATTGTTTCCTCTTTGACCCCACCCCCACATATAGTGTCACAACGCAGCAACTGGGTTGCCTGCCCTAGTGAACACCTAAGGCTCCGCCCCTCACTACATAACAGGCATGGCAAGACAAAAAAAAATGGCTCAAACAAAAGAATGGATCAAAAATCCAGAGCAATACAACTAAGTGACAAAGAGATAGCCAACCTATCAGATGCACAGTTCAAAGCACTGGTGATCAGGATGCTCACAGAATTGGTTAAATTTGGTCGCAAACTGGTTGAAAAAATGAAAGCTACACTAAGTGAAATGAAGGAAAATGCACAGGGAACCAATAGTGATAGGAAGAAAACTGGGACTCAAATCAATGGAGTGGACCAGAAGGAAGAAAAAAACAATCAAAGAGAAAAAAATGGAGAAACAAGAATTCAGAAAAATGAGGAGAGGCTTAGGAACCTCCAGGACATCTTTAAATGTTCCAACATCTGAATTATAGGGGTACCAAAAGGAGAAGAGGAAGAGCAACAAGTAGAAAAGTTATTTGAACAAATAATAAAGGAGAACTTCCCCAATCTGGCAAAGGAAATAGACTTCCAGGAAGTCCAGGAAGCTCAGAGAGCCCCAAAGAAGTTGGACCCAAGGAGGAACACACCAAGGCACATCATAACATTACCCAAGACACAAATGAAGGAGAGAATCCTAGAAGCAGCAAGAGATAAGGAGACAATCACCTACAAAGGAGTTCCCATCAGACTGTCAGCTAATTTCTCAAAAGAGACCTTACAGGCAAGAAGGGGCTGGAAAGAAGTATTCCAAGTCATGAAAGGCAAGGACCTACATCCCAGATTGCTCTATCCAGCAAAGCTTTCATTTAGAATGGAAGGGCAGATAAAGTGCTTCTCAGATAAGGTCAAGTTAAAGGAGATCATCATCACCAAGCCCTTATTATATGAAATGTTAAAGGGACTTATCTAAGAAAAAGAAGATAAAATAAAAAACATGTATAGTAAAATGACAGCAAACTCACAATTATTAACAACCACACCTAAAACAAAAACAAAAAGAAATTAATCAAATAACTAGAAAAGGAACAGAACCACAGAAATGGAGATCACATGGAGGGTTATTAGCAGGGGAGTGGGAGGAGGAGAGAGGGAGAAAAGGTACAGAGAATAAGTAGCTTAGACTGTAGGTAGAAAATAGATGGGGGAGGGCAAGGATAGTATGGGAAATATAGAAGCTAAAGAACTTATGACACATGGACATGAACTAAAGGGGGTGAATGTGGGTAGGAGAGGGTGTGCAGGGTGGAAGGGAATGAAGGGGGGAAATGGGACAACTGTAATAGCATAATCAATAAAATATAATAAAAATATATTAAATTTCAGGTATCTCTAATGGAATGGCAAGTAGGCCTTTTAATGTCTGACACTGGGAAACAGGGTTAAAGCTGGAAAGAGTAATTTAGGACTCATCAGTAGAGGCCTGGTATTTAACGTCAAATTCCTAGATAAAATAGATCTAAAAAATAAAATAATATGGTCCATATTCAAGTTCTGGTGCAGTTAGATGGAAGAGGAGAAATCAATAAATGAAATGGAAAACAAGTAGCCATTGAGGTTGGAGAAAATTCATACAGAGTGGTATCTTAGAAGTCATGAGGCAATTATTCCAAAATACAGTTTATTGAACAACCCATCCCTTTCCCTGTTGATCTGAAATACCACTTTTATCATATTTATTTGCCATATTTACCCAGGTTTATCTCCAGAGTCTTACACTCTACACGTTTATTCTGCCTTAAGCACAAAGTGCTTACTCTATCAATCACTGCCGTACATTAGGTTTGATTTTCAAGAAGTTCTGCCTACTCTCATTATTTTTTCTAGATCTGCACCAACTAGTCATATTCCAAATAATCCCATTGGAATGACGTTGAATTTATTCAGCCATTTGCGGGGAATATCGACATCTTCATAACAGTTAGTCCTTATCCCCAGGAAAAGGCTATGCTCCCATTCCATTCAGGTTTTTTCCTATGTCCTCAGCAAAGATTTATAGCTTTCTTCCTGGAGGTCTAGCATGCTTGCTCGTAAGTTTATTCCTAGATATTTTATGGTTCTGGTTGCTAACATATATCAGCCTGTTTTTATTGCACTCCTTAATTGATTATTGCTGGGTTTGTTAGAGTTCTTTGTTATAACCCACAGATACCAGCTCTGACCAACTCAGTCAGAAGGGAACTGAATAAGCGCAAATGGGGGAGTTCATGTGATCAAAGGAAGGTTGAGGAACTGGGCTCATAATACATACTGCATTTTATAATAAGAAAATTGTTTTTCAGTAACCAGAGGGGAGAGAAGAGCGAATTTCAGGGGAGAATGAGGAGGATTTACAGGAACAAATTTAAAGGACACATGGACAAAAACTAGGGGGAGGGTGGTAATGGGAGGGAAGTGGGGAGGGTTGGGTGGGTGGGCTGGAATGGGAGTAAAAGGGAGAAAACTGTACTTGAACAATGATTAAAATAAAAAATAGAAAAAGAAAAAAAGAAGATTGTTTTCATTAATACATTTTGTAACACTTATAAAGTTAAAATACTTAAGAGGTCTAAAGTGGAAACATTAATATCTATATTATATATGTAAGTCCTAAAGTTGTAAAATACTATGAACTAAAAAGATAAATGTACAAAAGACAAAAACAAGCCTTTAAAAAGTAGAAGAAAACAATTAAAAATATACAAAAAATTATTCAGCCTCATTGCTAGTAAAATAAATGTAACATAATAAGATACTGCTTTTTCATCTGTCAAATTAACAAAGTTTTTTTATTTAATAATTAATTCTGGCAAGGGTTTAGGAAAGTTGTATTTCTATTCATTGCTGGAAAAATGTGTCAAAAGCCTTAAAGATGTTTGCAATTGACTTAGAAGTTATACTTTTAGGCTTCTATTTCTGAAAGTGATTCTAAATATAGAATAAACTTTATGTGCAAAGATGTTCAGTGCAGCTTTGTTTATGAAATAGTAAAAAATTGGAAGCAGCTCAAATGTGGGAAGTGATTAAGGATATTATAGCACATCCACTTGGTAAAATATTAAGTGAACTTTAAATATGAGCATTATGAAAGCTAAATAACTAGAATTATAAATACTAATATGTGGAGGGAAGTAAAAACACCTAATTGTCTGGAAGGTGATACACTCTAGTAATTATCTCTATTTCTTAGGACTTAGACGATGTTTCTTTCCACTTTTCTTCAATTTCCCCAAACTTTATATGCATACATTTTTACTTTTATAATATAATAAAAATTTCCAGCGGACCCTATGCCTACTTTCAATTGACTGTTCTTTTAATTCTTATTTCATAAAGGCAAGGACCTCATAATTTTCCCATCTTACCTACTCTCTGCCTTTAAATGTTTATGTCTCTATGCCATCTTGGGTGTTCTCTCCCTTTTCAAGGCTAACTTGTTTTCTCTACAATCCTGCTATCAGTTTTCTCCACTCTCTAGCATCTTCAATCTCGTCTTCTTCATTGGCTCCTTCCCCTCAAGCAACACTTTACACAGGTCTCATCTATCCTGAACAATCATTATTTGGCCCTGTTGTCTTTATGCTCACAACCCTTTTTCTCTCCCTTTTATTGCCACACTTCCCCTTTCTCGCATTATTTTTGTGTTTTTGTGTTTTTTTTTCTCTCTCTTTCACCTCTATCTGAAACCCATGCTAGAAGGTCACTAGCAACCTTCTAGCTTTTATATATTAAAATGACAGAGCTAGAAGGTCCTCCTACAACAGCGGGGCCGCCCCATTTTACAGATTCCGGCATTGACGTTTACTGGCTGTGCCTCATTGGGCTGTACTTCAGCGCCCTCTGGGCATCAGCTTCTTTGCTTATAAAATGGGGAGCCTATAATAAACATATGGTGGGGAATAAATGTGTTAATACACATAGTACTTATAGAAACATACAATGAAAGATAAATTTTTAGTCCATAACAACCCATGACAAGAGAAGGTTTCACTGAACAAGGAGCCTTGCCTAAGACATGGCCATGCCAAGACTGGAGGCCTGGTTCCTCACTTCTAAATCAATCCTCTTTCACCACCTTATACAATACTTCATTTTCAAGTCTTTTCTAGATCCTTTCCCCTGTGACCTTTCTGTGAGACTTGAGATGATTATTTCCTACTTGAAATCCTATTTAACTCACAATACTACTTAGTCACTCTTATCTTCTGATATGGAAATTATGTTTTGCCCCCTATATTTTCCCCGGAGTACAATCTTTGTGCTCTTTTCTTAGTTTGCTCTCCCCTTCACCTTTTCTCCTGGCTTCATCTATTTCCTCCCTTTGTTAATTCCCTGCCCTGCCCAAGATTATAGCTTTGTATAACTCCAGGGGGCACCGCTACATTCTAGTCTACAGTGACTGCCAGGACCCGGGAGTTATGCAGTGCACAGCCGGTGTCTGTGTACTGTGACTCTGGTCCCGATATCTCTCTCTCTTTAGTTTTACCCAATATGTTAGGTGCACATTGGACATTTTCATTTGCATTTCCCACTGTCACCTCCAATTTTTGTATGAAAAGTGATAGCCTCACCATACTTCCCAGATTAGTGGCTTTTCTTCACCTTTCTACCTCCATACAGAGCAATTTGATTCAACCAGTCCTCAACCCCAGGTCCTATACCCCAGGATCCTATCTTCCCTCCTAACGTTTTATCACTTGTGCCTGAGCAATCTGTCACACAACTGAGTTCTGGTTTTGAAACCAGCACAGGTCTAGAAAGAATACTGGTCTCAGTAGTCTGAGCTTAGGGCAGTATTTGGGAGGAGATGCTCAGCTGGGTGAGGGAGGGGGGCCAATGTGAACTGTAGTGATGGAGAGAGTCAGAGTTCAGAACTAGACCAGTGGTGTCGGGGTCAAATCCAAACTGTGAGGCAGAGGTGCAAAGGCAATGAGGCAAGGGTCTGGTGCTGAAGACATACGGAGAAAGTGTGAATACAGAGTGAAAGACTGGTGGGAAAATCAGGCTGGGAAAGGGCTGGGGACTAACCCTGAAATGTACTGCTTATGTAGCATGGGGACTTATGCCTAGGGTCTTCCTATTAAAAGTGGCTCCCCATTCCCACTGCCATTATCTTGAGTCACTGCCTCAGTGTTTTCTCCTCCTGTTGAACTTCCTTGCTTCTGATTCCACCCCTCCTTCCACGTTAGATTAATTTTCTGAATTATCTGCTTTAAGCCTCTGTCTTTGTCTTTTGGAGCTGCTATAACAAGAATACCATAGCCTGGGTGGCTTATAAACAACAGACATTTGTTACAGTTCTGGAGGCTGGCACATCCATGATGAAAACATGGGCAGATTCAGGGTCTAGTGAGAGCACACTCTCTGGTTCATAGACAGCATCTAAATGTCATATTCTGCAGCAAATAAACCCAGAAGAAATGGGGCCTCCTAAGTGGGTGAGGATAGTGTGTTTGTCCACCGGAGGCTTTGGGTGACACTGCGGTAGCAGCAGCCTGGGCAGAGGCAATGGCATCCTGGGTTTGTGTTCATGTAAGAAGGCCTCCTAAATCATACCAGATGGGGGGTAGAAAGGGGAAATCGAGTAAGGAGCCAGAGGGTTTATTCAAAGAGAAACCATTCAGAAGAACCAATATCTCAGATGAGAACAGTGTGTGAGCAAAAGTGGGAGGGGGGCGGGTCAGGCATTCTGCTGAGGGATTACAGGGTGCTGCTGCTGCTGTCTCAGCCAGCTTGGCAAGATACACGGTGACCTTCAACATAAATTGCACCTAAGTCTACAGCTTCCTGTAAAACAAGGCTTGAAAACACATGGTTCTGGGCTTTTTGTGTTGTTCTTTTGGCCATTTTTTTCCTCCAAAGTAGGACTTATCAATACCTGCATGCCCAGGACAAATGCCTGTGGAGGTCAGGATGTGAATCTCTGAAGTAATCATGAGGCATATGGAAGAAGCAGTATCATCACTGTCCAGATGATGCTTTGTTAGATTCTTCCCTTTCACCAAGTCCCTGCAGTGCAGTTTCCTGCCTTGGATGATCGGGGCCAAACTGTGGGCTTGGATGGAGGCCAAGCAGCTGAGGATGAGTCTAGGTAAGATGGAAGGTGATGTTGCTCAGGGGAAAACAGCTGGCTAATGTTATTCAATTCATCTTGGCTCTTCTACCTGGGTAATTTTCCATTTTTATCAAATTTTGATATCTGATATTTCAGTATCTAGGATTGCTTTTAAGGTTGCAAATGATAGCTCAAAATATCAAAAAAGTGATATCATAATGAGAAGTGATATTAGACGCAACACATGCATAATCTTATTTTTGTGAGAAGACTGTGGTGTGTATGTGCATATACAGACGACTGTGGACAATAGCCTCCCTTATCCACAGAGGTTATGTTCCAAGACAGTGGATGCCTGAAACTGAGCATAGAATCAAACCCAATATAAACTGCTTTTTTCCCTGTACATACATACCTATGATAAAGTTTAATGTATAAATTGGGCATAGTAAGAGATTAACAACAATAACTGCTAATAAAATAGGACAATTATAATATATTATAATAAAAGTTATGTGATGTGGTCTCTTTCAAAATATCTTATTGTACTGTACTCACCTTTCTTCTTGTAATGATGTGAGAAGTTAAAATGCCTATGTGATGAGAAGAAGGGAGGTGAATGAGGTAAGCATTGTGTCACAGCATTAGACTACTACTGACCTTCTGACGATATATAATAAGCACTTTATGGTTTTTCTTTAGCATATCTGAATTCCCAGCATGGCCACTCTTGGGCTTTGGGCCATTATTAAGTGACATAAGAGTAACTTGAACACAGCACTGTGATACTGCAACAGCTGCTCTGATAACCCAGACAACTACTAAGTGACTGACGAGAGGGCAACGTATACAGCATGGACATCCTGGACGAAGGGATGATTCACGTCTTGCGTGGGACAGAGAGGTATATGAGAGATTTCTTCACATTACTCAGAATGGCATGCAATTTAAAATTTATGAATTGTTTATTTCTGAAATTTTCCATTTAATATGCTTGGACCATGGTTGACTTCAGGTAACTGAAACCACAGAAAGCAAAACCTCTATAAAAGGGGACTACTGATAGTTCAACATTGAAGAATGATCAACAATACAAGTTAGGGATATTTGAAAAATGCTCCTGGTATAGACCTTGTGGTCATAGAGAGGGATAAATATGACATTTTGGGTTGGGCAGATCAAACATATAACCTGCAGTAGCATTTCCTACATTATTTTGGGGTACCTTTTTATATCTCTGACATTGAAGTTGTGAGCTTCATCATTTACAGCTTTATTTTTATTCCTACGTTTTTATTCTACAACAAAAGAGCAGTTATGAACTGGTGCATTGTCTCTTTTGTTTGATATTGTAGTAAAATGATTTAAAATGTATGTATTTCCCTATGCCACTATGATTGATTGAGGGAAGATGAGGTCATCTGCCAAGTAATTGAAAAGTTGTATTTAAATAAAATGTGAGAATTGCTTGATGGGAGTTTGTTTAAAAATGCAGATTCCAAGGCCCACCTCATTAGTCTGATGGGAGAAATCTGTGTTTTTAAATCACTTCTCAGCAGATTCTATGTAGTTAGTCCAAGACCACAGTTCAAGAAACAATGAAAACAGGGGATTTCCTTCAGCGTTGTTGCTAGCCCATACAGTGTCTTCATGAGAACTGGAAAAAGCAGCCCCCACCAAACATTTGATTTCCATCTGCCAGAAACTGAATACAGAAACCCACAGGAGTGAGCAGCACTCCAGAGCTGTTCAGGGCACAGCCTGCACACATGTATGTGGCCTTGTTTTCTTTCAAGCTTTCAGTTTAAAGCTTAAGCATCCTTTGTGCATAGGAAGCGCCAGAGAGTCAGTGCATCTGTCCCTGGCAGGAGGCCCTGGCAAAAGCTCCTTATTCCCTTTTCACCCTTGTTATCATATTTGACTTCTGGCCAAAGCACGGACATGAAGAGACACCTTGACAAAGCAAGGGGTAGAGAAACAGAGAGGTAATTTTAGCTTTTTAATGAAAAAAAGTAATCTTTAAAGTAATGATCAGTAGCAACCATTTATTTTAAAATAATAGCCAGAATAAACCTCAAGTCTGAGTCACAAAACAAGTTGCCACTTTTACTTGACATTTTGGAGTATTTGCCATTTTATGCTTCAAGTGTTCCATCTACACCACGGCAACTTTCACTGGAAATTCAAATACCTTATATTCTATACAAACAAGTAGCAGTTTATGTTTCTAGATGGCAACTATCATTTCTAACAATGCAAGTTTTATCATTATCCCATCTACTTGCTTTCTCTCCTGCCTTATTTCCTTCCCCCACTCCCTTTGTGTCTCTCTCCTTTCTCATCAGTGACACACATTACAAGCCATGTGGCGGTTTCCTAACACTGTCACTCAGTTTCATTTACTCTTCTCCATCCCCTCAGTCGTCACCTCAGCCATCTGCCGTAATGCCATGCTTGGATTACTCTGTCCAGCTCTTCTTCTCAGTGTCTCTGCCTCCTGTTTCTTCTTCTAATCTGGACATCACAGACAAACTGGTTTCTTAAAATAATTTTTCAGGGTGTCTTCCTTGTTGAAGAATTAAGCAACTCAATCCATTGATACCCACCTCACCTGTCCAGTTTTTCTGTTGCTGCTTCCATGTTACGTGAGTGATTTTTATCACTAGTTTGGTCCCTTTGCTTAAGTGCTCAACCGAGGCAAAGATTTTTTCACATATATTGAATATATGTACTTAAATACACCCTTTAATGGTGGTTGCCTAACTTGGCTGTGCATCAGACTCCCTGGGAGAGATTTTAAATAACGCAGTACTGATCACCAGCCCTAGAAGTTCTAGTTTGGGTAGGTCCGGGTGAGGCCTGGGCCCAGAGACAGTTTGAAAGCCCCCCACATGACTGGTCAGTACTTTCACTCAGTGCTGGGTAGGCAGCAAGTGTTTAGTAATTACTCACAGACCTAATGCATGTCACCCTTTTCCTTAAAATCTAACAAAAGCTCCCCATATCTCTTAGGATAAATACCAAGTTCCTTAGTTTAACAAAGAAGAGTCTTCATTATCTAGCCCTTGCCTACCTCTCTGGCTTCATCTTCTACCATTTCTGCACATTCAGCCTCTATTGCAATCATACTGAATGTTTCCTCCCCTAATATCCTCCCCTAAGATTTGTATTTCACAGGGTGTAGTGCTTTTTACCTTCTGTGTTATTATTTGTGGCCGTGCCCTACCTCTCCTACTAGACTGTAAGCATCCTGAAGACAGATCTCTCTCTACTGCACCTTTCTCCCATGGTGCTAGCACAGTATCACACATATACATTTGTGGCCTTTGTGAATACATTTCACTAATGTTGTCACTAATATAAACTTGTATGAATAAATACATTTCCCTCTTCCTTTCATTGTTCATTTTAGATTAAAATTTATTGTAGAATGTGAATGTTTTTACACCTTTTTAACAATGCCTCTTCAGATGGCGTGTTGACAAGATTTTTAGTACATAGTTTGTATGTGAAACAGTAAAGGAAGTTAACACACATAAACTTTTCATTAAAATTGCCATTGTTACACATCAAAACTACAACTAAAATATAAAACAATCATTGCTCAGAACTGTCAGAAATCGAGTTGAATGGAAGTCTGACAACTACAGAATTAAAGAAACCACATCCATCCAGACTGGTAGGAGGGGCACAGATGTGAAAGGGGTTGGTCTCACACATGCATGCCGTGAATAAACATTCTGTACGGATATCTTGGGAGTGAGGAGTTCAAACCTCACACCAGGCCCCCACAGACCAAGGCTTCAATGCCAGGAAGATAAGTCCCCACAACTTCTGGCTTAAAAACCAGTGGGCATTGAGTTGGTGGAAGAAACTGCTGGAGCCCCAAGCAGTTCCTCTTAAAGAACCCACACATGCACTTACCTACTCAGACTCACTCCCTCTGAGCTCCAGCACTGGGGAAACAACTTGAAAGGTACCTGTAGTACATAGGGAGGAACAGAAGTGTCTCACATCAAGGTAAGCAGAGGCCGTTGTCCCTTTTCTGAACCTTCTCCTGCCAGAGCCACAGAACTGGCAAGCTGGTGCCATATCTGAGACTCCATCAACCTGGCTAACACTACTGGACCTGCCTTAGACATCCCCAGAGACTCTGCCCCACCCAACTTACAGGTCCACCCAAGCTGCTTTTCCATGTGAGTGGCTGCTCTTGGTTCATGCTGCACAACTGCCTAAAGTCTCTCAAGCAGGCAACAGCAGGCTTCAGTGAACCCCAGGCCTAGAACTGGCAGTAGCCAGCCTAAATTCACAATTTGGCTTCTTCCAGTAATCTTCAAGCCCAACACAAGTAGCAGCCACCTCAAATTGGTTTATAGCTCAGGCAGAGTGGCCCCAGGCAAAACAGAGGTGGGGGGCTGAACTTGGCCTGCATCACCTGGGAAACCCCAGAGCCAGCATACCCAGTGGATAGCTACAGACCATATTGGAGTACCACCACCTTGTACCTGCAAAATTGGTCCTCCAGGGAGGGCAGAAATTGGTGGTAAGTGGTCACAGTCAATCCTTGCAACTGACTGGCCTGGGTAAATCCCTCCCATTGATCTGCCAATAGCAAACAAGGCTCAACTACAAGAGGAGGGTGTATCCAGGCTGTACAAAGGGCACACCTCAAGTACCCAGTGTGGGTGATAGGGAGGCTGCACCACGGGACCCTACAGGACACCTTCCACATTAGGGCACATTCCAAGACAGGGAATCATAGCAGCTCTATCTAATACATAGAAACAAGCACAGGGAGCCTGCCAAAATGAGGAAACAAAGAAACATGGTCCAAATGAAAGAACAGACCGAAACTCCAAAAAAAGAGCTAAACAAAATGGAGATTAGCAATCTATCAGATGCAGAGTTCAAAACACTGGTTATAAGGATGCTCAAGGAACTTGGTGAGGACTTCAGCAGCATAAAAAAGATCTAGTCAGAAATTAAGGATGATACACTAATTGAAATAAATAAAAATTTCAGGGAAACAACAGTAGAGCGGATGAAGATGAGAATCAAACCAATGATTTGGAACATAAGGAAGCAAAAAACAACCAATCAGGGTAACAAGGAGAAAAAAGAATTAAAAGAAAATAAGCATAGTATAAGCAGTCCTGAGACAACTTCATGATGCCCAACATTTGCATCATAGGGGTGCCAGAAGGAGAAGACAAAGAGCAAGAAATTGGAAATCTATTCAAAAAAATGATGAAAGACAACTTCCTTAATTTGGTAAAGGAAATAAACATGCAAGTCCAGGAAGCACAGAGAGTCCCAAACAAGATGGATGCAAAGAAGACTACTCCAAGACACATGATAATTAAAATGCCAAAGGTATTTAGGCATTTAGGATAGAGAATCTTAAAAGCAGTAAGAGGAGAAAAAGTTAGTTTCCTATGAGAGAGTTCCCATAAAACTGTCAACTGATTTCTCAAAAGAAACTTTGCAGGCTAGAAGGGTTTGGCAAGACATATTCAAACTCATGAAAAGCAGAGACCTGCAGCCAAGACTGCTCTATCCAGCAAAGCTATCATGTAGAATCCAAGGGCAGATAAAGAGCTTCCCAGACAAGATAAAACAAAAGGAGTTCATCATCACCAAACCATTATTACATGAAATGTTAAAGGGATTTATTTCAAAAAAGAAGATCAAAACTATGAACAATAAAATGGCAAAAATACATATCTATCAACAATTGAATCTAAAATACTAAGCAAACAAGAAGAACAGAGACAGAATCATGGATACAGAGAGCATTTTGATGGTTTCCAGGTAGGAGAGGAGTGTGTGGGAATGGGTGAAGAGGAGATTATATTAAGAAGTAGAAATAGGTAGTTACAGAATAGCTGTGGGGATGTAAAGTGCAGTATGGGAAATGGAGCAGCCAAAGAACTTACACACATGACCTGTGGATATAAACAATGGTGGCGGAATTGCCTGAGGGAGTGGAGGGTGCCTGGTAGAGGGTTGCTAGCAGGGAAAAAACAACTGTAACAGCATAATCAATAAAATATAATTTTAAAAAATAATAAAAATGAAATTGCCACATTCAGGCTATAACAGAGAGTTAAAAAATGGGAGCCCACTTACATTTTAAAGTATAATTGCACTAACGGTGAGCATGTGGACAATTTGTGTTTCTATTTAAATTTAGGATAATTTGTTTTTCAAATTTGCTTGAAACATATAACAGTATTTCTCAACACGTGGTCTAGGGACTGCCTAGGTCAGTATCCTCTGGCATATATTTTAAATATAAAAGTCTTGTCCCAGCCCAGATACTTCCTTGGTCAAAATCCCCAGGTGATGGGAACCCAGAATCTGCATTTTAAACAATCTCCACACATGATTCATAAGGCAAGAAATGTTTGATGCCCACCTGTCTAGAACTAAAATAAATGCTCCATTGCATTAATTTAATGTAGATAATGGCCTGATTTTAGAGCATATTCTTATTAATGAGAACTATTTAGGTGAAAATGTATTAAATTAAGGACTAGTTTGAGTACAAAGTAAAAGAACAAGATAAGAATCTCCTTAATATTCACTAGACTGACATCTACACAGCTAAAGTTTTATGCCTCTCTTGAAATTTCTGAGGTATTTTTTCAGCAAGAAAAATTTTAGAAAGGTCCTGTGGAAGATACAGATATCACAGCGATCTTTTTACAACAATTTAAAAATTTCAAAATGTAACCTCCCAGCCTTGAATCTTTGACTGGTTGTTGATGCCTCTTGTACTTCCATGTTGCTGCTGGGACATCAGGATACTGTCTCCGTTGTGTGGTGCCACACCAGCGACAAAGGAAGGCGGTTGAAGACCCATAAGGCTGGTTCTATAAACTACTTCTCCAGAATCCTCTTTAAGGTTGTATTAGTCTGCTTGAACTGCCATAATAAAATACCACAGAATGGTTTAAACAAACTTTATTTCTCACAGTTCTGGAGGCTTGAAGTTCATGATCAAAATGCTAGCAAATTCGGTTTCTGGTGAGTCTCTTCCTGGCTTGCAAACTGCCACCTTCTTGCTCCATCTTCTCATGGCCTTCCCATGGCCTTCTCATGGCCTTTCCTCTGTTCTCATTTGGGGTCATGGAAGGGACAGAAAGGTCTGGCCTGCTGTCCCATCCTCTTTTCATTAGAACACCAGTCCTTATGACCGCATTTAACCTTAATTATCTCTCTCTACTTGCATACATACTCTGAATTCCTCCTTCCTTTTCTTTCCATAATCACATAGACATTAAATAATTCATCACATAATTCATACTGTGCTAGGTATTAAAGGGGGTATCAGAATATAATTTAAAAAAAAAACTCCAACAGCCCTGGCTGGTGTGGCTCAGTGGATTGATTACTGGCCTGTGAAGTAAGAGGTCGCTGGTTCGGTTCCCAGTCAGGGCACATGCCTGTGTTGAGGTTCAGGTCCCCAGTAGGGGGTGTGCAAGAGGCAACCAGACATTGATGTTTCTCTCCCTCTCTTTCTCCTTCCCCTCCTCTCTCTAAAAATAAATACATAAAACCTTTAAAAAATTAAAAGTTAAAAAATTTCCAACAATCATGACAACTTTTATTAGAGGCTAGTAGTTGTTGAGGAAACACTAAAATTAAGATTATTATTTTGAATAAAAGAATCCTTTTGGGAGCATTAGTTATATATGGCTTGGAAAGTATACAATGAAAGATTCAGGGACTTGTGTACTTTTATTAAAATCTAACTGTAGAACAAATGCTTTAAACTTTTAGAACATTAAACATTGATGCATAAATGGAGTTTTTTGAACATCATATAATGCCTTTATAAAATGTGTAGGAAGAAATTTTAGGAAAGTATACCTGGGCAAGTAATTTGGTTGCTACTGAATTCTAAAAGGAATTCAATCTTAGCACTAAGGATATAACAAGCTGCTTGAATAACAAAGTTTCATAATACTATTAACTGACATCAATAACACACACACACACACACACACACACACACTAATATTTTTTGTGGTAGAACTGAGTATGGCAAAGCCTGAATTGAAGGTGCATTTTTCTAGTGAGGGTTTGTCTTTGTTTCTGCCAGATGCCCCGGGGCATCGCTGAACCTGAAGCACTTGGCAGGAGCTTTTCTAGACCACACAAATTAATGTGAACACCACACCCATGTGTGGGCAGGTTTGTGCTCAGGAATTTACCAGATAATTTTTTTCCCCCTTACCCCATGATAAGGCCTGTGAGAGACAGATTTCCTTTAATGTTACTTTTTTCCAGCAGTGATTTTTCTTCTCTCTTATCTTCTCACTTCTAAGATTCTGGCTAATGGTTGTAAAGGCCCCGATTCTGATTCTGCATTCCATGGGTTCAAGGTTTCTCCTGTCTCCTACACTGACATTTCATCAGGAGCCTCTAGGTTGCTTTTATTGGCAAATCCCTCCAAGTAGCCTGTGGTATTTCCTTAAGCTGGTTTCAGCTTTCAGGTCAACTTTGGTAGCTGTGGATTTCCCTTAATTGTACCAATAGGCTCAAGGTGAATGCCAGCACTGGAACTTGACAAAGGTGGTCAACAAGTACTGTGTCTATCTGGTGAAGAGGCAAGCTTGGTCTGGGGCGTTGCCCTGCGGCTTGGTTGCAGGCAAGGATGCTGCCTCCCTTCGTAGTGGCAAGTGTGAGAATAACTTTTCATGGGTTGGAGCGAGTGTTGTCTTAACTTGTAAATAATTTTTAGAGTATGGAATTCTTGATGACAAGTGATTTAATCTCGAGCCTTTATAATTATTATTATATTGACTTTTGTATAACATTTGTATATCTCCTGCCACTCTACATTTTATTCCTTTGTAGATAATGTTTTCTTCCTATGGTAACTCTGAATAGTTACTCTTTGTCTTTGAGGTTCTGCAGTTTCACTATGATATGTCTAGGTTTTGTTTTGTTTTGTTTTGTTTTTTAGTTATCTTTCTTGGTATCTGTGATCTCTGAATCTTAAGATGCCCATTCTGTTATTTTTAGAGCTCATGCTCATCAATCCTGGAAAGCTGACAGTTGTTGCTTCAAGTATTTTCTCCCTCGCATTCTTAATATTCTTTCATCTTGCAAATCTTATGTTGGCCTTTCTCATTCTATTAACCGCATCTGTTAACTAAGGTGACCAATCATTTACCTAGTATAGGACTGAGGAGTTTCCCAAGATGTGAGACATTCAGTACCACTAATACCAGGAATGTACCAGGCAAAACAGGACAGTCTCTCATGCCACTGTTAACTTATATTTTCTGTGTCCATAGTTGCTGCATTCTCTGTAATTGTTTAAAATCAGTCTTCCAATTCACTGTCTCTTTAGCTGTGACTGTTAAAATTTTTAGTACGTTTCACTTCTTGAAGTCCTGTTTTTCAAACCAAACTTTTCTTTTTATAGTTTCTCAATTTTAAAAATAGAATTTGGATTTTAAATATCTTTAAAATGACCATATTTTTATATTGTAGATTACTCTGTTAGATTTTTCTATTATATAAAATTCTTAGGACTGAATCTTAATATTTATTATGCCTGCTGACGCCAACTCACGGTGGATTATTTCCATACATGTTCTGTAATTTTATCATTTCAAGCCCATTTTCATAGAGGTTTGATGTGTATAACCTTGAGTAGTCTGGTTAAAGTGTATCTCTTTACAGAGGTTTTATGTTTTTCCTCTTTGAGCCACCCTGGAGATACCGGTAGCCTAGGATTAATTTTTATGTTAATTTCTCAATTTGAAAGGCTCCAGGAGGAGGCAGTAAGTATCAACTTGAACTCCATAGTCATGTGAGTCAAAGGACTATGGTTGTAAGTTTTTGAGGGAGCTGTTTCTATATGAAACTCAGCCCAGTGTAAACAAACTTTCTTATCTGGTAAATGGAAATTTTGTTGACTATTTTATTGGGGATATAGCTTTTGGCAGATCTTTTACAAGTATAAACACTCAAGTTCTTAGATTGTTGAGACAAGCAAGCCCTGGTGCCTGGTCTGATATTTTGTTCTATTTTAGTTTGAACACCTGTATATTTTCCATATTTTCTTGACTGATAACAAGTAATGTTAACAACAACAATAACAATATACATATAAGGGGCCAGAGAGTATTCTAAGCATTTTTATTTAGTCCTCATGAAACCTTCTATATATCATGAAATGTTTTTCCAATTTCACAGATGAGAAAACTGAGCCACAGAGAAGCTCATTAACTTGCCCAAAGTCACACACAGCTATTAAGTGGCAGACCTAGGATTCAAATCCAGACATTATAACTCCAAGTCATGAGATTTAATCATTAAGAAAACTCTGCCTCTTAATTATGGACTTAAAGTAATATTTTTTTCAATATTTCTTGAAGTAGTGGAGTTTTCAGGTTATTTCAATTGTCATAGTTCCAGAAAAGCAAATACCAAATTCTGACTTTAACATTTCATCATTGTGATGGTTAAATCTATGTGTCAACTTGACTGGGCCAAGGGGCAACCAGGTTAAACATTATTTCTGACTCTGTCTGTGAGGGTATTTCCAGATGAGATTAGCATTTGAACCAGTGGACTCAATTAAATAAATCATCCTTTCCCATGTGGGTGGGCATCATCCAATCCGTTGAGGACCTACACAGAAAAAAAAGGCAGAAGAAGGGGGAATTCACTCTTTGCTCTCTGCCTGTCTGCTGAGCTGAGACATAGGTCTTCTCCTGTCCTTGCACTGGAATGTACACCATCAGCCCCCCTAATTCTCTGCGTTTGGACTACAATTCTACCACCAACCTTTCCTGATGCTCCAACTTGCAAATCATGGGACTTCTCAGCCTCCATACTTTGTGACCCAATTCCTCATGCTAAATCTCTTCTAATAAGTATATCAATTAATCAATCAATCAATCCTATTAGTTGTTTCTCTAGAGAACCCTGACTAATCCTATTTTACTCTAATATTTCTGAACTTTCACCTTCCCATCACATTGTTAAGGGAATGCAATAAAAATATGTTTATTACAATAGTCCATGACTATTTATTTTTAAGTATTTCTAAGGGATTCCCAAAAGAGACGTTTGTAAAAGAAAATCTTGAATTTTCTAAGACAAGAAGAGATGCTTAAATCTGAATGAAGAGTAGAGGGATATAATAATAAGTGAAATCACTAAAGCTATGGTAAAAGGAAAGTAATTGCTGTGTCCAGTTGTTCTCAATGTATAGTTCCCAATAGGCAGTGTCCACATACTTGAGAACTTGGTCTCATCCCAGACTTACAGAATCAGAAACTCTAGAGGTGGAGGCCAGAAATCTGTGCTTTCACAATTCCTCAGGTAATTCCGATGCACCCTGATGTTTGAAAACAAATTGCCATAATCTATTTAGGTTTTAATTTATTGCAAATACCAGTGTTTTTTATAGAGTGGGATGTTGTTTTCCATGTGACCACAGTAAGTTTCCATGCATCATAAAGCATTAACCCTCAGGCTAAATTTACTGCCTCTCTAGCAAAAACAGGACTATTAGATCCCCTTTCAACTTCTTCGTATTATGTTGCAGCTTATAGTACTTCCCTTTAAACATCTGTGTGTGTGTGTGTGTGTGTGTGTGTGTGTGTGTGTTTTAAGGAGTCTTTTGTCATTTAACTTAATAGGAAAATAAAGAGTTTGGGCATTAACCCTTCTATTTATATAAAAAGATATGAGCACCATTACTCTTAATCTCTTTTGCATTTCTACTTAGTAAGCAGCATTTAATAATATTTTAACTAATTGTCAGAATTGTTTCTCCAGTAATTATTTCTTCCCATGGGTAAATAGTTTTGATGATGTTCTTTTCTCTAGTAAACATTATTTATCACCCTGTGCTAGGCACTGCGCTAGATGGCGAGAATACCACAGTGACCAAGACTGACACGGTTCCTGTCACCACAGAGCCTGAGGGGTGGTGGAGAAATAGACAAGAGCACAGGTGATTGCAATATAGCATGTTAAGTGCTATGATAGGTGAAATAAAGGGCACTATTGGAACTGTTCTCAATAAAAATGCAGCATAATTGCTGTCTGAGTGATTTATTGCTCTCGATTATAAAATATGCTCAAAAGATATTCATCCTTCAGAAGACAGATCAGGTTGTTCTACCCTCACATCCTCCAGTGAGCCTTCCCTGCCACCCACCACCCTGCCCACAAACTTTGAGACTAGGGTCTTTCCTACATGCTTCCATCAAACTCTGCATATATTTCCATTATTGTACTTCTCACACTACAGGCAAATGGTCAGTTCAAAAGTCTGTCACTCTGCTATACTCAGAGTTTTTGGAGGGCAAGGGCTATGTCTTATGTGTCCTTGCAATTCTAACACAGTCCTAGCATAAGTACCCTTTTGTACTCTTTTTATTGCATAATTTAGGCTTGCCTTTCCACTATAGATCACTATTATATTCCTTATAACCTTGAAAAAAGTGTGCTTTGTAAATTGATCTCTTCACTGCTAGGAACATGACCTCATTATAATACCCTCTCCCCAATGTGCTTATATAGGAAATCTACCTTAACATTACCTCAAAATCAGGACCAGCAGCAACTGTCTCTAAGGAGAACAATTCCCATCATGCTAACCCCCCTTAGAAAAATATGTGATACTGACTAGTTGCAGTGGTGATGACCAATGACTACAGCATCTCTTTGGGGAAGTATGGGGAAAAGAGTGTATGGAGAAAAATTGTGGGCTGAATGGGACATTTACAATTTTTTTCATTATTGAGCATCTAAATTCTCTTTCTGTTTGAGGGAAATTTTCCATTGTGCAAGTCTTGATGAACACTAGGGCCCTAACTCCCTCTCTATATGCCCAATTAGCCAGATATTCCCTCTTCCCAAACCCAGCAGTGAGGGCATGAGCATGAAATCCAGGTTTGGCCAATCAGAATTGTGAATTTAAATCTAAAGTGAATCATTTAAATGGGTAAGGATGGTTAAAATATGTTCCCAGCAGCCAGCGGGGCCAGCATGGCATCAGAAGTATCTTTTCCTGTGGTGGGGCCAGCAGTAGTATCCTAACCAAACTTGGATGTGACTTTGTTGTAGTCACATTTTACTATTGATCACATTTAGTTCCTGCCTGTTTTTTAGCCTGGGTCTTCAGTCTTTCTGTTGATTCTATGAGCTATTTGATATTCTGCCAATAAATTCCTTCCCTGCTAAAATTAGCCAGTTTCTATTACTTGTGACCAAAAATTTCATCTTAATACTGATTTGCGCAAAGTGCTTTGTGCTTACTGTGTAAGTATCAATAGTTATTGAATGATCAAGTAGCTATCATTTTTTATACCTTGGCCAGGTATTTTTCTGTGTACCATATCCCTGATTTCACTTAATATAAGTTAGAAGAACATTTATATTATGAAATATTAATGAACATTTTCTGGGATGCATATGTTCTATAAGACAAGTGATACCAATGAAAAATTTGCAGTACAGAAGGAAAGTAGGGGGCCTCTGGCAAAATCACATGGAGTTTGCGAAAGCAAACATAGGACTGAAATCCCCAAACCCATTCTAAGCCAAATCCCTCTTCCTAAGGGAAGGACAGCTTGTATTTCAGCCTGGTATTTGTTCACTGAGCCTTACCCACAGTGAAATGGGGGGTGGCAAGCCTCCCGAAGATTTTACTTAGCCCTAGAAGATTATATTCAAGCCTCAGGTTTGGGAGGATGTGCTGAGAAGGCTAAAGGGAACTAACTGTTGGCTTCAGGATTTGAGGCTTGAACATTTTTGTGCTCTCGGAGTATGGATGTATTGTAAAAAGTTCTTGTTACTTCATATTCTTCTATTTTCTCCCATCTTCTATAGAATATTATAATCTATTAAAGGTCTTGATTTTTTTGTCTTCAATTTTATATCTTATGTTAATAAATTTATGTGATTATGGAGAATTTTATCTCTGATAACTCAGACTTTGTTAGTTTACATTTTATCTATTCAACACTATTTTTATAGAAAACTATTAATATATTGATTGTATTTGTTGATATGACAATATAAGGAAATTATTTGTCCAAGTGGATCTAAAATGGTCGACTGTTTTTCTCTGAAATTTATTGATCGTAATTGATAATACTACTATTAGGTAAAGCTTGTCAAAGGAATAATGATCTTACATGTAACTTACATATGTCACATGTTATCTACCTATAATTCATTTGTAGTTCTTTTCATTTGCTCTTATCATTTGGTACTTACTGCAGAACAGCAATCTATAATCCTGTTTCTAAAAGCATCTAGAAAATTTCCATTTTGCATGCATATAACATTTAAATTTAACTTTCATGTGGTTCATAGGTATTCTGTTTTAGAATAACATTATACAGTTCTGTGGTTGTTTCCCTACTAAAGCATTCTTAACTGATTTCCATATCAATCGATTCTATGCCTGTTGTAATGTAAATAACTCCTAAAGACACAGTAAACTAGTGTTTGCTCTTTAGTAAACAGCTGTATCACTGACTGTTTTGAAGAATGGGATGCCTTATCAACATTATCAATATCGATGTCTGCCAGATTGTGTACATATCTTTTTTCCTGGGAAAGCTTTGGTTGATTTTCATCTTAATATTTCCTCCAACAACCAGATCTACACAACCTCATAAAATTCCCAGGTTGAAAAGTCTTTTCTGAATATTGGTCTGGGATCTTGCTGGCTAAAGAGACTCAAAAGTCTATTCACAGAGGGGTAATGCTTGTCTTGATCATTGTATTTCCAGCATCCCACACAGTGCCTGGCATATACTAGATTCTTAATAAGTTTGTGAGAAGAATGGATGAATGTTAATATGCTTACCAGTTTCAGTTTTGCAAAAAGAGCCAGGATGATATAGACTCACCATGATGATTAATTTTACGTGTCAACTTCTGTGCTAAGAGATAGCCAGGTAGCTGATAAAACATTATATCTGGGTGTGTCCATGAGGGTGTTTCCAGAAAAGATTAGCATTTGAATTCATAGACTAAATAAAGAAGATCACCTTCACCATTGTGGTAGGTATCATTTAACTCACTGAGGGCCCAAATAGAACAAAACTCTCCAGGAAAAGCAAATTTGCTCTTTGTGCTTGTGCTGGGACATTCATCTTCTCCTTGGCCATCAGCCCCAGTTCTTGGGCCTTTAGACTTGAACTGGCCCTCACACCATTGGCTCCCCTTGTTCCTCAGGCTCTTGATTTAAATGGAACTACTGGAATACTGCTGACTTCCTGAGCCCCTACTTTGCAGACCGTGGAATTTCTCAGTCTCTATAATCATGTGAGCCAATCACTCATAATCTCTCTACATATCTATATATATCCTATTGCTTTTGTTTCTCTAGGGAACCCCAAAACACCTGGGACTGGAAAAAGCTGATGTTTGTGCTGCCTGTCACTACCAGAACCAATACATAGAGACAAAGACTGAATTTTTATAGGTGGTGCTTTATTCAGACGCTGGCAATCTGAGAAGATAATGGGTTATGTACCCTCAAAAACCATCTTAACATCAAATATCAAGTCAAAGTTTTTATAAAGAGAAGAAAGAGTAGGTAAGTGGTTTGGGAAAAGGGTTAACTGGATAAGAGTTGCAGTCCAGTGGTGATTTTCCTAATACTTCTTTACCTGTTGATTAAGAATTCTTTATTGGCACCCCTCTCTGGAACACAATGGCTCAAATACCATCTCCCCTGGGGCACAGAGTTGAATTGCTTGTCCACCTCCTGGAGTCAGTGGTCAGGTATTCCAGCTCCTGGAATAATAGTTTTCTACAAGCTTTAATCACTTAAGCCTCTCACCTACGACTGAAGCCAAAATCTTTAACTCTTGAGTTCCCCTATTACACCCACTGATTTGAAACACAGGTTTCCTTGAGGTCCCCACTTTACTTTAGTCTGGTTCCTTTCCTTACTGCTTAAATGCATTACCAGCATTCTCCTAGCTCCAAGGTGCCAATTCCAGATCATTTTATGGTTCCCCATCAAGCAAAATTTCTCTTGAATTGGTTTTATACCAACCTATTTGTAATATTTCCTACCTTCCCCACCACCATCTTTTACTTAATCCTCCACGTTCATCTAAGTTTTGGGTACCACACTCACTGTCTTTCTCCCCCACTGAATTCCTGCAGAAATTTCAATGCCTTCATGAATCAGCCTATTGACTACTATAGTAAGGACCCCAAAAGGGGCTCTATACAAACTAACCTCAAGGGCAATCTGATCATAAATTCTTAACAGGGTAGGTCATGGTGGGTAACCATACCCCAGGCATATAACTTTTTAGTAAAAGGTTTATTTTTGCCTTAAGCAAGTCCTATTCTCTGTTTCTGTACATCTACGTTAACACATCTTTGAAATAAGCCATAATCACCTTCAAAAGAACATATAGTCCTGTTAACTATCCTGTAATCCAACCCCTGCCTTGCTTTCTCCCACCTTCATGTAGTCTTTCTCCTTTTCTTTTTAATTTCAAATGCAGAGCATTTGAGATCTTGCTCCCTGGCATATGTTGTCAGTTTGGTTCAAAGAAACTCATAAAAATTCTCTATGGGTTTGGATGTGCTATGGTCTATTCAATGCTATGGTTTCTCTTCCACTCTGCTTCAGCAACTCACCTTGGATTGACCTCTTGGGTCTTGTCCTCACCTGGAGCTAACTGATATACCTTAACTGGAATCTCAAATATCAATGCCCTCCTCTCCAAACATACCCTTCTATTCAGCTTCCTCTCTTACTGATACCGTAATCTTTAGTTTCTTGACTTCTCCCTCTCCTTTTCCAAACTCTTTGGTCCCCTCTTAAAATCACTTCCTCACCATTCATTCCAGATCCTAGGAATCTCACTTCTATTAATCTCGTACCAGCAACCATAGTTTACCTGACCCATTCAATTCTCTTTAGCACCTTGCAAGCTTGCAGTTCTGGACTCATCCACTCACTTCTGTTTTATACTTCTTCACCCAAGCAGGGTAAGTGGTACTGAAAAAAAAAATCACACAAAACATAGGAATTAGTACCTCAGTGAATATAGGAATCCAGTCTTAACTATACCCTCAAATCCTATGTACCTTTCCTTAGCTTCTTTTATTTCCTTTGAAGACTGTTAAGCCCCTCTCTCACTTTCAGAAAATGGCTCTGCTAATTTGTCATTTCACAGAGAAAGTAGGAACTATCAGAAATAGACTTTCCTTAACTCTTCCCCTGAAGCATTTCTCCCCCCCCCCCCCCCCCCCCCCAATACAAAGGCATTTGTTTCCACTCTTATCACTACATTTTTCTCCTTGGCCTTTCTCCCTATTATGCATATTAGACTTGGGACTCCACTCCTTTCTTTCTCAGTGGGGATTGTGTTGCCTCAGATATCTCCTCTTCCCCTTTAGTTTTCGTGCGTGGTTTATGAACTGTTTTGAGTTACACCCACTTAAAAAATGAAATATCAAAGTGTCCCCCCCCACCTTGGCTCTAATTCTGTGCTGACACCCTATCTTCTCCTTCTCTTTACAGAGAAGCTTGAGGCCTCTACTTCCTTTTTCTGTTGCTTTTATTTATTGTTTCAAAGACCCATCCTCCGTGTAACCCATCAGACACCGGCTTAGAACACCAGCACATCATCAAGCTTGATTTTGCTAAGTCACCAATGTCTTAATTTTCAAATCCAGTAGTCACTTTTCAGTATTTATCTTACTCAGTTTTGGGGGTTTATTTTTGATGTTGTTAACAACTCTCTGGAAACTTTCTTCTTTTTTTCTTTGCTTTTTTTCATTGCACTAGTCTTTTCTGTCCCTTTCCTAAATCTCTTAGAATTCTTGTGGCGTTTTTTACCTATGTTATTTTTCCCCTTCTCTTTTACTATATTTTATTTTTAAAATTATACTTGACATACAATATTATGTTGCTTTCAAGTGTACAACATAGTGATTCAACATTTATATATCTTACAAAGTAATCACCATAAAAATTCTACTATCTGTCACCATTCAAAGTTATTATGATATTATTGACTATAGAAAGGTCTGTCCAGAAAAAGTCCAGCCATTGTTAATATAAAAAGAATGGTTTGTGTGATATCAGTGTAACCTGGCAGCCAAGGAGAGTGGATTGGAATGTGCATGTGTGAACAATGATGACTTCACTCTACTAGTCAGTGGGGGTGGTAGATGCTGCTGAGTGAGCATGTGTACTGTGTGACCATTGCATTCAAAATGACTGAGTAAGTAGAACAACAAATCTGCATCAGATTTTGTGTTAAGCTTGAACATTCCTCCATGGAAATGATTTGGATGATTTAGAAGGCCACAGCTATGGGCAACTGGTGATTGGCAGCTTCATCATGACAATGCACCTGCTCATGCATCATGTCTTGTGTAGAATTTTTCACAAAACATCAAATCACCCAGGTGACTCAGCCCCTGTATAGCCCAGATTTGTCACCCTGTGACTTCTGACTTTTCCCAAAACTAAAATCACCTTTGAAAGGGAAGAAGTTTCAGACCATCAATGTGATTCAGGTAAATATGACAGGGCAGCTGATGACAATTGGGAGAACTGTGTGAAGTCCCAAGGTCCCTACTTTGAAGGGGACTGAAGTGTCATTGTCCTATTACAATGTTTCTTGTATCTTGTATGTTCTTCAATAAATGTGTCCATTTTTCATATTACATGGCTGAATAACTTCTGGACAGACCTTATATTCCCTATACTGTACATTATATCCTTGTGACTTATTTTATAACTGGAAGTTTGTACTTCTTAATCCCCTTTTAAAATATTGATGTTCTTAAGATTCAAACTCCCCAAATCTCTTCTTTTTTCAGTCTATATACTCTCCTTGTATAGTGTCTTTTGTGACCATAGCTTTAACTATCACTTGTGTATCAATGATACCCAAATACAGAGGAGTGACTTTTCTGAGGGGGTTAGGATCTAAAGTCAGTGTGAAAGGCAAGAATAGAGTTAAAATTACCTTTGAAAAATCTCTGAATACCGTACACACGATTTTAAATATATATACTTTCAATCAAGAAATCCTACACAGCCAGCTTTCCTCTGCTATTGGAACAGAAGGCTGTTTCTTGAGTTGAATACCAGATGAAGTTGTTGGCTTGCATTTAAGGGCCAAGTTATAAGAAAAATATGTTTTTGTTTTTTTGCCAAGCACACATAGTAGAGTGAATATAAGTTAAGTAAGTGTAGGAGATAACTTCACTGTATATATTTTCAGCCTGACCTCTTCCGTGAGTTCTGGACTTCTACACTAAACTGCTGAATGGATGTTGCCTTTTGGATATGCCAATCCAGATTGTTTTAGTTAGATTTCTGAAAACTGAAGAAATGTGATAACTTACATTCTACTTAGCAAAAGCATTTATTGAAAGCACATAGTGATGTTACGAAGATACAGCTCACGTGTGGATTGTTTTCATATCATCTGGACTGATGTTCTCATTCTAGGGAGATGTCCTCTAGCACCACACAGGTGTCCACACACCTGTCTGCCCAGCTGGAGCCATAGGCAGCTTCAGATTGGTGGAATCTCTAGGCTAAGCATCACACAAGCCATTAACCTCTGGCTGAACAGCTTTATTGAAATTAGCATATAAGAAGGTATTTCAATTCTTTACTGGTCCTTTCCAGTGCTATACTTCACCCATGGGCTGTTACATCACCCTTCAGAACATCCTCATGAAGCTATCATGACAAATCAAAGAAGCAAAATCCCAGCATTTTCCCACTGACCAGACTGAACATCTGACTAACCCAAATAGGGTGTGGTGTGTGTATTAAGTACCAATATCATAGTCAAGTCTATATGGAAATAAGATTTACCTCCTCTTTATCACACACACCAAACAGCATAAATACTGGAAAGCATCAGACCTGACAGGAGTGGCTCAGTTGGTTGAACATCCTCCAGCAAATGCTGCTGGTTCAGTCCTCAGTCAGGGCACATGTCTGGGTTGCAGGCCAGTCCCTAGTTGGGGTGTATGCAAGAGGCAACTGATCAATGTTTCACACATTGATGGTTGCTTCCTTCTCTTTCTCCTTCCACTCCCCTCTAAAGATAAAATCTTAAAAAATATTTAAAAGCATCATAATACAAAGCAAACATTACATTAAAAATGTAGCAACACTACTACTCAACAGTGTCCTGTTTCACTTCACATTTAGTATTTTAGCAACATTACAATTACAACGGGACTGGACATCTTTCATGGTGTCCTCTTTTTTTCCTGTCACTACTTATGTAGCATAATGCACCTTTTAATGCACCTTGAGTATATATAGAATAATGATGTCTCTTTACATCCTTTTACAATCTATGCCTACAAACTTAACACTATCAGCCCTTTAATTTTGTAACTGAAAGCAGGTCAGGCTGCCTGTTGCTACAAAAGCCAATACTCGAGAGGCAGTTGCTGATGTGGTTTATTTGCAGGTGCTGGCCATCTGGAAGATGAAGGACTCATATCTCAAAGCCCATCTCCTAGGAAGATGGGGAACTCATGTCTCAAAGCCCATTTCCACCTCTCAGTGGAGGCAGAGGTTTTTACAAGGAGGGAGAGGGGAATAGAACAAGAGATCAAGGGAGGGGGATAAAAAGTTCTCTACATGCAGATGAGCACAGTCCATTCTGATAAAGCAAAAGATGGTCTGGTGTGCCTCATCCTGATTTCATGTCATCCTGACTATACATCATCCTGGTTCCATGGTTGAAAGTCAGCAAATCTGGAACTGAGATGCTTGAAGGTCAGAGTCTGTATCTTTTGAAATTAGTCCCTAGGATACTTATACAAATGTACTGTTCATCTATAAGCTACACATCAGTCAGAGTCAGCATTTACAGAAACAATGTCAAAAAAATGGTAGGGTGGGTTACAATTTCCACCATTACAATTTTCCACTGTTACAATGTGAGGAAGACTGAACCACATGGGGCGTTCTCCATGGCCAACTCTGGGTTGCAGAAGGTAGGAAATCACACATTTGGAATGTCCTATAATCATCCTTTGATAGCCATCACATTTTGGCTTTTCTCCCTTTGAAGTTGACCTCTTTACCTCCATTGTTACTCCATTTATAGAACAATAGGATATGATTTGTATCAAGATAACATTCCTTTCTTTGTGTCAACTACATATTCAGTAATGTTAAGATCATAAGTAATTTGCTCTCATTTAAAATCACAGATAGCAATGTTAATTTTTATTTATTTTTTCTCAATGTTTGTTTTTAATTTTTATTTTTTCTTAAATTTATTTATTTTAGAGAGAGACATAGAAAGGGAGAAGGGAGTGGGGAGAGAGAAAGAGAGAAACATCAATTTGTTATTCTACTTATTTATGCATTCACTGGTTGATTCTTGTATGTGTCCTGACAAGAGATTGAACCCACAACCTTGGCGTATCAGGATGATGCCCTGACCAACTAAGCGACCCAGTCAGGGCCTCAATGTTGACTTTTTAAACTGAAGATAGCATTCTTTATTTTTATTATAAAAAGGAACACATTGATACTACATTATTTCTCCTTAAATCTGAAATATAAAAAATAAGTATGAAAAACAAAAGTCATTCATAATCCCTTTACCTAGGGATAACCATTATTAATTTTTTGTTATAACCTTTACCATTTTTCTATAGGAACATAAATGAGGTCATACTTTAATGTGTTGTTTGTACTTGGCCATTTTTCCAGGTTAGGAAAACACAGATTACATGATCTTATTAATGTTTGTATTATGTCATTACCTGTGTATCAATCTAATAAATTTAAAAATATATATCTTTTTGTTCTCCACAGCTCTGCAAAGCTGGGATTATTGCTAATTCCATTTTATAGAATATAGGTGCTAAGATTCAGATTAAGTGACCATACCAAATTTACATACCAAGTAAGCATCAGAAATAAAGCTTGCTCTGTGACTCCTTGCCTCCAAATTGGTGCCCTTTCCACTGTGTCTCTGAGATAATGCAGATGAAGGGGCTGGGCAAGTGTTTGTTGTTATTTATTTTCAGAGATAAGCTAAAGGGAGTCATTGCCTTAAGAGCCACGTCTGATTTGGCCTGAATTTAGGGCAGTTTTCTGAATTAAACGTATACAAAGGCTCTTTGGGCTGCAAACTGAATTTATCTTAATGTAAACATCATTATAATACACCAATATCAATACACAGTGAACCCTACAATGAAAATTAATTCCTGATTCATAAAGATAGCCATGCCACATTAAAGAACAAAATTTTCTCTACATTAGAATCATCAAATAAGACAAGCTCTAAGCTAAGAAATGTGATATACAAACATAGGACACAATTTTTATTTCTATACTGATCATAAAACGTCTAATTTATGTACGTAGCTGCTGCAACATGTTAGGAAATTCATCTTTACTAGCAGTATCCTTTTTAAAAATTGAATTTAAAACTATTTTACATGCAGTAAAATCTATCCCTTTTATAAGTTTTGGTAAACAAAACAGTGGTGTAATCACTAACATAATGAAGATGCAGAACAGTTCCACTACCCCGCCCCCACTCCAAATTCTCTCACGCTTCTTTTTGGTAGCCCTTTCCCCTAGTCACCACTGATCAGTGTCCCTTTTTAAGACCTTTTTATTTCAGTAACTATAGACTCACAGGAAATTGCAAACATGGTACATTAGAGTCCCACATACCTGTCACCTAATGTACCTTTCTCTAATGGTGACTTTTAACAACATTCATAGGAGATCAAAACCATGCCCTGTACATTTGAAGGCAGGTTTTCCTTTCACTTCCTTGCCTGTGTTTACTCTTTACTTTTCACACTAGTTTAATTCTGCTGTGTTAAAAGGAGAAGATGCTAGTTTTCCCTCAAACGTCTGCTCTTGCATTTTCCGTATTTCAGTTCGATCGCCTTTATTTCTCCTACATCTTTCACTAGCTTTTTCTTTATCCCACCGTTTCCCCCTACTTTAGTTCTGCTACTAGATTTTTCTTTCTTTCTGATATATGTGACGTGGATTATCAATTCCATTTCTAACTTCTACGTCGGTGCTTCAGTGTGGTCCTTCCGTTTTAATGGCGGGGGGGGGGGGCGGGCGGGGGATGGGGAGCGGTTAGTCCTGCTTGGGCCTTCCGTAAGTGTTTACAGTAGTTTTGTAGTGTTCGTCTGATAGCTGGCGTGGTTCTCCAAGTTCTTAGAGAGATGCTAGCGGCACTGCACAGTTCAGCCCTGTTCTAGCTCTACCCTATCTCCACTGGTCACCCTTTTATTTTTCAGCTATTTGGCTAATATTGTTAGATGGTGTGCAGATCCCCTCCCTGGTTTCGGCTTACTCCCCGCACGTCCTTTAGCGGGCCGCCTTTGTGCTTCGCTGAACGTTCAGACTTCTGTTCAGAGGCCTTTCGGAGACGTGAGGGGCGGGGACTGGGCGGCAGTCGCGCTGGCGGCAGGCAGGTCACACCCCTCAGGCCCTAGCCCAGCGCTCGGGGACTAGAGTGTCAGCCTGCAGCTCGAGACAGGCCTCCTGGTGCGCGGGAGGAGCAGCGCGCATGCTCCAACTTGGTAGCCGGTGGGGTGGTGGTGGCGGCGGCGGCGGCGGCTGAGGGAGGGGTTGGTCACGTACCTCCCTCCACCGTGGCCTACATCGCCACCCCTGTGGCTCCCCGGGGTCTGTCCCACTCCTCCCCGAGGCCGCTGGCGGGGCGGGAACGCGTGCAGTTAAGGGTACCGCGCCCCGGCTCCCCTCCCCCAGCCCCGTCGCCCCGCCCTCGCGGGGCTGGGCGGCCGGGCCGGGCGGAGCGGAGCGGGGTGAGTATTTCTAGAGCCTTTGGGGGCCGTCTCTTCCCGGCCCAGCACCCCGCGCATCCCTCACTACCCTCCAGGGACCGGGAGAAGAGGTGGGGGTAGGTGGGCGGGACGAGCCCAGCCCTGAACAAAAGGCCGGGAAAAGGGTCTTCCGCCTCAGAAATGCAGGCATGGTCCTGGCTTTTGCGCTGCATCTGCATTTCGGGGTGATCAGCTTTCAGGGGTGGGGAGTGGAGGGGGCGTGCCCCCTTTCCTGGGGGTCGGGCTGGGCCACGCGCGCCCTGGGGCCGCTACCGGGGGCCTCCCAGTGGACTTCGGTAGTTAATCCCCTGTGCCTAAAGCTTGCTAGGGGATAGCAATTCTTTATCCTTGTAACCTTGAAACAAAGGGCATTAAATTACTGGAAAGTACAGTGGCCAAGCCCCACTTAACTTGAAGGGGTTTCAGATAGATTGTCAGGAGGAATAACCTAACATTTATAAACACATTATTTTTCCTCCCAAGTAACGTATGTACTCATAGCATCTGAAATCACGATGGGATGCGGGGTACAGCAATAGTTAACTGAATTATAGAAACATTTGCTTTGGTAAAAATACAAAACATTTCAGAAAGGCAAAAGGATAGCTACACGTCTTTTCAAAGTCAAAATGGAGTCTTGTCTATCTAACACGCCCACCTGAGGATGAATTAGTCATCTAGGGGACTGTACTTTTGCTTGACATAATATTGATTACAGCCCCAGCTGTGCAGTCACTTTTTTGTTCTTCTTGTTTGAGATGCAAATTATTTCTGAGTGGGAGAAAAAAATACAGAAGGTTGTGGTTTTATTGCCCTATTTCCAAGATTTTCATAATTTTTACCATTCAGCTTGTTCCTTCATTGTAAGTTCAATAAATCTTTGCCACAGGTTCACTTTGTTTTTATGAATGTTTCTAAGTTTTGAAACATTGCAATTTGACAATGGCTTCCACTTTTTAGTGGCAAGGGCTTACATTTGTACTTTTCAGGATTGGAAAACAGTTCCCATGTTGTACTCAACTACGTCGTGGGACCTTTCCTTCTTTCTTCTGAAGGGTCAAATGTGGACAAAAGAAACATTTACAAAATGAAAACTTGACCGCCCCTCCCCCCCCGCCCCCGCCCCCGCACCAGTGTTGAGTGTTGAGAAACTCGAATTAAAGTCTTGCAGTTTCAAGGTTTAAGAATTGTTACTGATATTTTAATGGAGGAAACTAGTGGAAGCAGTTTCCACCAGTTCTGAACTGGATTCATTTGAAGGTAGAAGTTGTAAGGTTATTTCCCCACCCACTCTTCTCTCCTCTCCACTTCCCTTTCCCCTTTATTTAGGATAAGGTGAACTGAGATTTTACTATATGATGAGGCCATTGAGTTGGGCAAAATGTTTTGTGACAAATTGTAAAGTGGTAGCAGTTCCTAATGCTTACATATTTATGAGACAGATACCCAACCCCTTAGGAAAAGCAAGAGGGTAAAGTTTATGTAAGTAAATTATTTAAAACCTGGCTTGATTTTATTAGTATCTTTGAAGTCTGGAAATGTGTTTTGGGAGTCTAGAACCATGGTTTGAATCATACACTTAGGGAACCATAACAACAAAGCACCGTAGAGATTATTTGGTGATTATCCCTTGAAACACATGTCTTCAAGTGTCAAGCAGTCTGAGTATAAAACAATTGGAAAATAGGGGAATAGAGAATAATCCCTACCTAAAAGCACCCAGATTAGGGAAAAGTTGCTGAAAACTATGCAGAATCAGTGTCTCTGCTAATGTACATGGCACCCCAAGCCTTGAAGGGCTTGATCTAGGTTTATGGGACCGAGGCAGAGACTTTACTAAAGTGAATTTATCACTGTCATGTAATAGCTTTCAGAGAAAAATTTTTAGTCATCTCTTTTGAGCTCAAGAACTTACAATGGTTTCCTGTTGGTCACTGCTTAAATGAAACCTCTTTAGAGTTTTAGGAGTATTTATAAACTGCCCCCCTTTTTTCTTGTATTTCTTAATCTATATGCCCCCATTAGACTCTTTCCCTGTCTACCCTGCCTCATTTCACTGATTCTACCGCCTCTACCCCTACTAACCCTTGTCATCCCGTTATGTATTGTATTCCTGCCTTTCAGTATCTTCTTATAATTCTTATAATTAATTCAAGGATTATTTGAAGTATAACTTCAGACTGACTTGGGTCAAATTGCCACATTTATCAGCTGTATTACCTTGGGCAAATTACATAACCTCTCTGCCCCAATTTCCTCATCTGTAAAATGAAGAAAATCATAGTTAAGTACCTCAGGGTTGCAGTGAAGTTTCAACAAGTTGATACAGTTTTTGGCATATTGTAGAAGCTCAATACATGCTACTAGAGTTATGATTTTAATCCATATCAATTTTTAAAACCGTGGTTAAACAATTTATCACTAGTTTTTGTTGTCTTTTATTTCTAATGTGGTTTTCAGTTTGAATCTTTTCTTACAAATTTGATAACAAATTGTTGAGGCAAAGACCGCACATCATGTTCTTTTTGAAAAGTCTCTTAACGTTCACCCAGGATGATTCTGAGGACTCAATACATTTTTTTTTTCTATCTTACTATCTAATGTTCTTTTCTTTCCATTTTATTTTGTTGCTTATATTTTAAAATTTATTCCCTATTTGGTTTTAAAAGTATTTGAGTTATCTTATAATCTATATATAACATAATAACATACAAAATAAATGGTCATGAAAATAGAAAGCTTGACTAGAAACACTGGAGTGTGATATATTGAAATACATACCATGAAAAGTTGTATAATTGTTAAAGATGAACCACAACTATGTTCTCAGCTTCATGATGGTCAAAGGAAAGAACACAGCATTCCACTTGCTCAAGAAAACACACAGCTTCTTTGGAAGTAAATATTTTGTGAGTGAAATGTAGATTGTGATAGATTTCAAAACTAGGCTAAGAAACCCTAGGGTTAAATTCTCTGGACTTTGTTAAGCCCTAACCTACTTCCCAATGTTTTTCCAAAGGGGTCTTAATTGGCATTTTTTGGGACTGTCTCATACCTTGTAGGATGCTCATAGTACCTCACTCCCGAATATTAACCAGCAATAACAAAAACATAACTCCTGCTTTTTGTGATAGCCGAGTATGATCCCACTCATTTCCAAATGGCTCCTTTAAAACTGGTCCCTCCTTATGCTGGGACCCATTGGACCTCATCTGCTCATATTTTACCAGCCTATGCTCCATCTACTGCCACTTTTTTAAATTTTTTAAATTTAGCACACTCTTTTAAGGCCTGGTCTTGCAGGAGCTGTTCCATCTTTTGGGCATGCCTTTCTTTGTCTCCACTTTTTAGGCCCTTATTCAGATTCAAAATTCAGGTCTTCAGGAATAAACTCAGGCCTTCCAGACTCCCTTTTTGGGGGTCTTTTCTGATTTCACCGAGAAAAGTTTGATATTCCTTTTTATAAGGACATACACAGGAAGCACTAGGATATTGTAGATGCTGAGTGAATGAACGAAAAGCTTGTGGAGATAAAAAGGCACATTAATCTAGTCTTATGTGAAAAGAAAAAACTAAAGGGATTGTCGATTCCATTACAAAAATATCCAACCACTTACTTTCTTTTAAAAAAATGTAATAGTACTTTGTAGTATATTTGAAAAACAGGTCTATTATCTATGTTTAGACCAAGCAAGTCTGTAGCTTATAAAACAATGTTAATCATTTTCCTTACCTTTTTGTTTGTTGAATATGCCATTAGTTCTTGGTTCTGACTAGAGTTAAGTCCCTCTATTCAAAGGCAGCAAGAGTTGGAGTTAATGGATCAGCTCAAACTAGTGGTGGAACAACTTCTCATGTACTTTCAGAGAAATCTTGTTTATATTAAGAAATGATAACATTCTTATATAAGTAGTGACACTGGTATCAGAAAGCTTGGATATCATAAATCTACTGTTTAAATGGGTAGAGATACAACTTGTCTATAGGCTTGGAAGTTGATTAGGATAAAGGTACTATAAAGAGGTAGGGATATGTATTGATAGAATAAATTCATTTAAAGTTTTTAGTTTTTCTTGGATTTATCACAACTTTTATTTAATGTTTACTGTGTGCCTAGCTCTGTTATAAGCATTAAGATCGAAGTTTAAGTCAGAAGCCCTCTGATGTTTAGACATTTTAGTGTTCCTTGCTGTGGAGCAGATGGATGAGGCTAACCATGATTTTTGTTCCTTTGTAGGTTAACTGATTTTTCTGCGTGCATTTTTGTTTTTACTTTTAAATTTTATTTTTAAAGATATTCCACTGGCCTACCTCTAGACTTAGGTTTCTTTCCAACAGTTTTCTCAGAAACACAGTGAATTCTTTCAATTAATTGGAATAAATCTTGTTTGTTTTTTTATTCCTTTTGTTGGGAGTAAATCTTTTTAATCCTTTTTTTTTCTAGCTCAGGAGTAATTTTTCAATTTCATGTTTGCCTATATGATTTCAGTGCAGCAAAGCCAGTTGTTTGTAGGTTAGATCTGTGTTCTTTGTACTTCTTGTCAATCGATATGCATTGTTTTCATCTTGGTCCTTTTCCTTCTGTGTGTTTTGAAATCTCACCTGTGTATGCTAAAATACTAATTAGATTTTTTCCAGCTTTTAGACTTTCATCTGTTGCCTCTAATGTAAAATTTATCTGTACTGTTAAGACATGCTTGAATTCCTTCCAGTTTTTCTTTATCCAGTTTTCTTTTTAATCTCAGATGTTGTTCCCTCCACCACCTGACCCTCCCCTCCACTATCTCTTGCTTTTGGAAGGTGGGTTTTTCTTTTTCCTTTTCAATTGGGTGCATCAAGTAGATATTCTCAGTTTTTCTCCTGATTCCCAGTGTAAGCCTACTTCAGCACCAGCAGGCTTCCCCTCTTCCTCTTTATCATGGTGCTCCTCTTTCTTATGGGACAAGAGCTTCTTAGTGGCCCAGTACTGTTACTGATGTTTTTGGTTTTGTCTTGACAGCACAGTGACTTGTATAGGGATGGTGCTGACTTGGCCAGAGTGTGCGAGCTTCCTTCATCCCTTCCGCTACACCTGGGTGTTGGAGCATTCTTGTGCTCTGTGTTGGTTGGAGAACAGGGTGATGGGGGTAACCAAATATATGAAGGATAGATCTTCTCTGTACTCAGAAAAGTTCCTTCCTTTCTTATCATTTAATCTTTTGCTCCTGTGTTTATAATGAAGGAAGTGATTTCAAATAATTTATAATAATATATAGTTTTTTGAGATCTTTTTGAGGGAAAGGGTAGTGATGAAATTATTCTGAGGCTCATCCTATTCCCACAGCTTCCTGTTGCTGACTTTCTATTACAATGTGCAATGCTCCGCTTGGCTTCACCTTCCACTTCTGGCCACGAACATTATATTTTTGGGTGACAATTGCCTTGAAAGAGAATTAATGTGCATTGGAAGACAGTAGGGGAGGGGACAGCTCAGGTTCTTTTTTCTGAATAAATACAGAATGTGGACAGTGAGATGTTCTCTTACCTTCTTTCTAACTGGAGCTCAGACTGCAGAGGCCATAGCAAGTGCAGCTACCACTAAAGATCCCTCATCTCTAGTCCAGGTACAATGTCATATCTCATTTAAACTTTGATTTGGGAATGTTTCAGTGGGAACCCAATGAAGGAACACTGAGCCCATTGTTCAGGTGCTGTCATGACTGAACACACATCCTCTCTTTTGCTGCTTTCCTGTTTATCGGGTCACCTGGGCCGTGCCTGCTGTGCCCCACCTAGGCTGTCAAATGCTTTGATGTCCAGGCCCTTCACTATCCCCATCAAAATCATCCCCCCCTTTTTTGGGGTCTCCATTTTCTAGCATTATTCCTCCTCAAAAGTATTTCTGGTGCTAATTATAAAGGCTTACTTGGGGCCTTCAAAATCAGGTAATCCTTCTGGTCTGGGTCTAGGATTCCACAATTAAATTTGTACTCTGGGTGCTTCTTTGCATTCTAAGATTTGAGGACCACTGCACAAGAACCCTGCTAAGTAAGTGATTAACTAATTAAATGAATTCAAGCCAAATTCTCATAAAGGTAATGGGTTGAGTTTACTTTGCTAGCAAGTAATTGCATGTTTTGTTAGGAGTCTAAATTTAAAGTTACAATATGTAAAACTGTTGCAGGGAGGGACAAGTACAGAGGAAGTTGCTTACTTTTATTAGCTAAAAATGATCTTTAATGCATAAAGGTATGCGTAGTATGTTCTGTGATAATCACATTTTTATAAATGATCTTAAGCTCTGTGGAAATTTAGTTATATTTCTTAAAATGTTTTAATCTCATTATAAGTCTGATACACATTGATTTATAGATTCATCAAAAGAAATGTCTCTGACCAAAAAAAAAAAGTATGAGTGTTCAATACATTAGATTGAAAAATCACATTAAAAATGTGGAGCATAGTAGTGAAAAAAATTGTTTTTAATTAAAAAGGATCATTTGAACAATGATTATACACGGCGTTAGAATTCACTGGGGCTGCTTTTCTGAAAGGATACATTTAATAGCATCAGAATAAGCTTCTCCACACTACCTAGTTACAGGGCTAACCTGTTGTTTAGAGAGGCTGCTTTCAGTTGGTGGGAAACAGTTTCTGCTACCTTTCCAGTCTGTAGACTCTGCTGAAGCAGTCAAAGAAAGGTTTTGATTGAGTTAAGAAAAATCAAACAGCTGTTTAGCAAGAGTGAGACTCAAACAAAATAGATGTATTAACCTATACTTTATGACACAAAACAGCTCTCTTTTCTAACTTTTACTTGTAAGAGCTGAGAGGCTCATCGTTTAGGATGAGGTGAGAATTAGAATTTACCTTTTTTTTTTTTTTTTTGCAACAATGCAGCAGTGCTGCACACATTTATTTGGTAAAATTCACCTGTTATTTTATTTTATTTTTAATTTTTATTTTAATTGTTGTTCAAGTACAGTTTTCTGTCTTTTACTCCCATCCCAGCCCACACCCCGCCCCCCCCCACCCAGCGCTTTTTATTGAGAGTTCACCTGTGTTCTGTTGTTACCTCTAGTGTAAGATGGCTCACGTCTGGAAACAGGCAGTTTGCATCTAAGGTTTTTCATTTGCAAATTAAGGATTATTTTTTGCCATTATTGCTTAATAAGCTGCAGTTGTGGTTGTTTTTGTCTTGGTCATAATTTAAGCCATTTCATAATAGGATGTTTTAAGATTCTAATTCCTGCCTCTACTAGTCTGTGAACTTAGTAGAGGACCAGAGAGTATTAAAACTTGAAAAGTACATATAAAAATGTTGATTGTATTATATTTTTACTTTTAACAAGGTGAAATATTCTTACATGAGCAAAGAGACAATGATTGTTCAGTAAAATTTCATTATGGTACATTACAATGACTTGAATTGAAATGGATATTGTTTCAATAGAGTATAGAAGGCCTGAGTGTTTGTATTATTGTATGTAACATCCTTCAGCAAAGTCCAGCCCTTAGATAATTTTAAAAGTATTCAACCAAATATTAATTAGTGCTTTGATGTTCACTCATCTTGCTAGTGGCACAGTGTGTTAATTAGTAAACTGTGGCTACTGAGTGAAATATTATGTTTCAACTAACATTCTGAATAGTTCAGTGAGCCGTAGTAACTGGACGGCTTAGGGCATGGAGTGTTTTTACTTAGTTCAGTTTTGTTACTAAGTGAGGGTTTATTTGAAATTTATGAACTGTTCCAAGATATGTTAGTATTTTTTTATGAATTAAATTCAGTTTTTTTATTGAATATCTTTCCATATATGTCAGGGTCATCACATAGTTGGCAAAACTGTTTCTCTGGCTGTACCATTTCATGTTTCGGATTCCAGTTTGGTATCCTCTTACTGTGTGATTGAATATGTTCTGTTGTCAGCCGTGGAATGTTGATTTACAATCCCTATTTCCAGCCCAGATGTCCATATTTCTTTCTTGTTTTCCCTGAGTTCCAGATCCATGCCCAAATGCCTGCTAGATATCATCACCTGGGTATTCCACAGGCATCTGTCTGTCTGTCTGTCTGTCTACCTGTCTATCTACCTGTCTATCTATCTGTCTATCTATATTTGGGGTGAAATCTTTTCTTTCAAACTTTTTTTAGTTACAGTTGACATTCAGTAATATTTTATATTAGTTTCAGGTGCACAAGATACAATGAACCTAAACAGGTGCACAGTTATACAATTATATAATTTACAAAGTGATTCCCCTGATAATTCAAGTATTGACCTGGCATCGCACACAGTTATTACAATATCATTGACTATATTCTTTATGCTAAACTTTACTTCCCGTGACTGTTTCGTAACCACCAATTTGTACTTCTTAATTCTTTCACCTTTTCATTCATTTCCCCAACTCCCCCTCCGGCAATCATCAGTTCACTTTGTCTATGAGTTTGTTTCTATTTTGTCTGTTTATTGTTCTTTAGATTTCCCATATAAGTGAAATCATATGGTATTTGTCTTTGACTTATTTCACTCAGCATAATACCCTCTAGGTCCATTCATGTGGTTGCAAATGGTAAGATTTTATTTTATTTTATTTTTTTTATGGCCAAGTAATATTCCATTCTATATATGTATCACAGTTTTTATCCACTTATCTGTCAATGGGCCCTTGGGTTGCTTCCATATCTTGGCTATTGTAAATATTGTTGCAATGAAAATAGTGGTGCACATATTCTTTCAAATTAGTGTTTTGGGTTTCTTTGGATATATACTCAGAGTGGAATCACTGGGTCATAAGGCAGTTCCATCTTTCATATTTTTTGAAGAACCTTCATACTGTTTTCTATAGTGGCTGTACGAATCTACAATCCCACCAATGGTGCACAAGAGTTCCCTTTTCTCCATACCCTAGCTAACACTTGTTTGTTGATTTATTGATGACAGCCATTCTGACAGATGTGAAGTGATATCTCATTGTGGTTTTATCTCATTTGGATTTCTGTGATGATTAGTGACGTTGAGTATCTTTTCATAACTAGTGGTCATCTGTGTGTCCTCTTTGGAGAAGTGTCTATTCAGGTCCTTTGCCTACTTTTAGATTAGATTTCTTTGTGTGTGCATGTGTGTGTGTTGAATAGTTTGAATGCTTTATAAATATTGGATATTAACCCCTTATTAGCTGTATCATTGGTGAATATTTTCTCCCATAGTTTGTCTTTTCATTTTCTTGAGGATTTCCTTTGCTGTGCATAAACTTTTTAGTTTGATGTAGTCTCATTTCTTTAATGTTTTTCTCATGTTTCTTTGGTCCAAGGAGATATATCAGAAAAAATATTCCTAAGAGAAATGTCAGAGACTTTACTGCCTGTATTTTCTTCTAGGATTTTTATGGTTTTGAGTTTTACTTTAGTCTTTAATCCATTTTGGTTTTATGCTTGTGTGTAGTGTGAGAAGGTGGTCTAGTTTCATTTTTTTCCCCATATATCCAATTTTCCCAACACCATTTATTGAATAGACTGCTTTTACCCCATTGTATGTTCAATTGATCACATAGACGTGGGTTTATTTCTGGGCTCTCTATTCTGTTCCATTGATCTATATGTCTGTTTTTATTCCAGTACAATGCTGTTTTGATTACTATAGCTTTGTAGCGTAGTTTGATATCAGCTAGGGTGATACCTCCAAATTTGTTCTTCTTTCTCAAGATTGTTGTGACTTTTTGGTCCTTTATGGTTCCATATGAAGTTTGTGATTATTTGTTCTAGTTCTGTGAAAAATGGCATTGGTATTTTGATAAGATTTTGTTGAATCTATAGATTGGTTTGGGTAGTATGGACATTTTAACAATGCTAATTCTTCCTGTCCATGAGCACAGTATATACTTTCAGTTATTTGTATCTTCTTCAAATTCTTTCTTCAATGTCATACATTTTTGAGTATAGATCTTTTACAACCTTGTTTAGATTTCTAGGTTTGTTTTTTTTTTATCCGATTATAAATGGGATTGTTCTCTTAGTTTTAGTTTCTGATAATTCATTATGGGTGTATAAAAATGTACACCCATAAAATGTAACCAATTTCTGAATATTTAGTTTGTAACTTGCTACTGTACTGAATTCATTTATCAGTTTTAGTAAAGTTTTGGTGGACTTTTCAGGGTGCTCTATATGTAGTATCATGCCATCCGCAAAGAATGACAGTTTTACTACTTTTTTTTCCAATTTGGATGCATTTTATTTCTTCTTCATGTCTGATTGTTGTGGCTAGGACTTCCAATACTGTGTTGAATAAGAATGCTGAAAGTGGACATTTCTGTTTGGTTATTGATGTAAGGAAAACACTTTTAGCTTCTATTTATCAAGTATAATTTTAGTCATGGGTTTGTCATACATGGCCTTTATTATGTTGTACATTCCCTCTATTCCAACTTTGTTATAAGTTTTTTAAAAAAATCATAAATAGGTGTCAGATGCTTTTTCTGTATCAATTAATATGATCATATGATTTTTTTATCCTTTATTTTATTCAATTTGACCATCCATTCATGTGGAAAAGTCTCTGTTAACAGCTTGGGTGGGCCTGTAATTTGGGCTGGATGGAGTCTCAGGAGATCTCCATGGTGGGGTAAACCATGTTAGCCAGGTTTATGGAGTTTCAGATATGGCACCCACCTGCTGGCTCTTTGACTCTGTCTGGGGGATGGTTCAGAAAGGATACAATGGCCTCTGCCCACCTCTCTGTCTGGGGGAAAGCTGTCCCCCAGCTCTCACTTTGATACAGGACACTTCAATTCCTCTCCATATGCCACTTGTGCCTTTCAAGCTGCTACCCCAGTTCTAGAGCTCAGAGGGAGTGAGTCTGAGTAAGTCCATGTGTGGATTCTTCAAGTGGAACTGCTTGGAACTCCAGAAGTTTCTTCCACCACTCATTCCTCACTGGTTATTGCAGCCAGAAGTTTTGAGGACTTTTCTTCCTGGTACTGGAACCCTGTGCTGGGGGACCTGGTGTGGGACTCTGACTTTTGACTCCTGAGATATCCCTTCCAAATTTTTATCTACCAGGTGTGTCCTCCCCTCCCACCAGTCAGGATGGATGTGGTTTCTTCAATCCTGCAGCTGTCAGACTTCCATTCATCTCTACCTCTGATAGCTCCAAGTGATGGTTGTTCTACAGTTTAGTTGCAATTTTGATGTGGCTGTGCAAGGAACCGAGCCTTGTTTACCTATACCTTCATCTTTCCAATGATTTTTTTTATTCTGATCTTTTCAGCTCTAAGTTCTTGTTCCCTATTTTCTGTGGAAGAGTTCAAACTCTTACATGATACACACACCATCCCTCCTTTGTGAGGGATCCTTCTTGTGCCAACTGTAATCTGTGTATAGCTTCATTATTGTATAGACTTTAAATAGAAATCCTCCTTTCCCATGCTGTCAGAATTGCGACTGGAACAGTTAATTGAAGAAGTTGATTAAAGGTAAAGTTAAAACATAATACATGCCAAAAAAAGAGGTTATGGATAAGCAAGGAGTTTGATATAAAGGCAAATGGTGAAGAATATTTAAGTTACTTTCTGCTTAAGGTTTATAAATTACAGAAAAGTAGAATCTATAAACCTCTGTAAAGACTCACATATGCCAATAATGTTTGATTTTTCTTTATCCTAATGATTCTTTCATTAAATTAAAAAAGAATATTCTTTTATGTTAAAAAAGCCATGCATACTTGAAACATTTTATTTCAGCTCAAAACATAGAAATACATTTATTTGCCAATTTTTTCATTTATAACCAAGGCATTTTTTTTAAAGTGTGGGTACTTAATTGGAATTTACTTGTTTATTCTTGATTAAACTGAACCTAGAATGTGTCCTCTAGGTATTTTGTTTAAATGAAAGCGCTTAAGCCACATGTACAGCAGTCCGAGTGCAGAATTCTGGGTTTGTATGATTCCGTAGCACCACCAATTTTCTGTTGCTTTGTCCATATCTTCTTCAATAATAGTATGTTTTTCCAATGGAAACTTACTTTCATAAAGTAATGCCAAGGCATTAAATCTTAGAAATAACAGTTGTCTGTGTTTTTAAATTACATCTTATTGGTTTGGTTAGTGTAGCATTTCATTAAGGTATACTTATATTATAATACAAGAATGTGGTTTGTGAACGTACCCTCAACGGAGGGGCGTAGAGGTTGCTTCCTGATCAGAATGCTATAGATACTAGTTATTTTACAGAGGGAATGGACATTGTATTGATTAATATGGCAAAGTTGGTTGAATGGAGGTTGATTAAGAGAGTTTATACTGTAATTATTATTGTTATTATTTTTGCTTCTCTCCCCTATTACGATGTGAATTCTTATAAGGCAAGGGCTATATTTATTTTTCATTTTCATATATGTAACCTTTACCTATGCACAGTGACTACCACTTAGTAGATACTGTTTTTGTTGGGTGAATGAACAAATTCTTACGTAGATCATACTACTTTTGAATAACCAGAAAGGACAGTGGACTGGGAATCAGCTAGTATAGACAGATCATTGACCCTGGAGCCAAACTGAGGTTTGTATCCTTTCTCATTTACATTCTTGAGCAGTTTACATTGGCTTTTTCACTTTAAAATATTTTATTTATTTATTTTTAGAGAGACAGGAAGGGAGGGAGACAGAGAGGGAGAGAAACATCAATGTTTGAGAAACATCAGTCAGTTGCCTTTTGTGTGCCCCCAACTGGGCACCTGGCCTGCAACCTGGGTGTGTACTCTGACTGGGAATTGAACTGCAGCATTTTGGTTTGCAGCACAATGTCCAACCCACTGAGCCACACTGGTCAGGGAGCCTTTTTCATTTGGCAAAGGAGGATAACAACAACTTCTGGACTGTGTGAGGGTTAAATGGGAACGTGCAGTATCTAGTACAGTGCTTGACAAAGTAAGCAGTCAGCAAGTACCACACTGTCCTGAAGATGCCTGTTACTAAGGAGAACGAGGGAATTCACTTGGTCAGTCTTTTCTCATTAAGAAACTTGAACTACATACTCTGTGAGTTTTCCTCCAGCTCTAAAATTCTCTTTTAATAAGCAATGTTTTATGTTTTGGACAGATTTACATAACAAATATTTGGGTATTCCTTGATTTGTTACATTTTTAGACACAATTTATAAAGTAGGACCTTGAAGAACAAATATTTTCAGACTTTAGAGCATCATCTGTTAGTGAGTTAATTCTCTAATAAAATCTAAAGAACAGCTCAGCTTTGCCTGTCACTGTCACACCATCTACAAAGGAGCTGAAGTAAGGGGTAGAAAAGGAAGTCCTGAGGAGGCTGGAAGCGTTAGCTTAGAAGAAGTGAGGTAAAAGTAAGCGCTTGAAACTAAATTCATGGACTTATTTTTCCGGATTAAAAAGTGGAGATAGGATGAGAAAGATGGAAACAAAACACAATTTTTGGAATGACTCTGAGGTTGTTTTCCATTTACATCTCAATTTTGGTTTGTTGACGTAAATAAGTGAACCTGCAGCCTTCCTTTCAGTATTCATTCTACAGCTGTTTCTAATACTTAGTTTTTATGTTGCAGTTATTGCAGTTATCATATAGTATGGAAGAAGAGGAGTTTTTTGGAGAACAAACATTCCAGCATTATTGTAAAGAATTTATCAAACATTCACAGCAGATAGGTGATGGCTGGGAATGGAGAACTTCAAAGGTAAGAGTAGAAAATTTTATTTCCTATTTTGGTGTTTTCTTTTTCTTTCTCTTTTTCTGTCATGTAAACCCTTAGTAATTGAAACTAATGTATGAAAGCTAGCTTGATTTAGTAAAAGGCTTAAATTGGGGAATGTTTTAAAACAGATGTTCATTTTATTACTTCAACTATATGTACTCATTATAATTAGGCTAATGAAGTATTATGTAGAAAAGTCTTTAGGTGACCTGCTTTAATTTAATAGATAAGGATGCTTAGCATATTAATTATCTGAGTATAAATAGATGCTTCTGTGGTGCCTCCAACTATTTGTTTACACTATTCATTTTCCTAGGAAACTGTCTTCATCCAGAGAGTGAAAAGATAATCCTGAAATCAAACCACAGTCAAACAATCACAAATTCTGAAATACCGAGTACTGTGATAATTGAGAATTTTTTAATAGTGTAAACACGTTTCAAAACATTCTTTTGATTTTATTTAGTAACAGTAATGAAAAAGTCTATGTACTCATTTATATTTCACACATATATTTAGTAAGGTTCTTTGCCAAAAGCTTTTAAAGAATTCCTTGAAATCTCTTCCTCAGAGAGTGAATTTTCTCTACTTGACATCTTATCTGATTCTCAAAAAAGTGATGAATCTTGAGTCTCTGCTGATTGACTCTGTTTCCCATATGTACTCTGAGAGACAGGAACAGTTTTGAGCTGATTCCTATTATTCAGAACTAGGCCAGGGAGATGCAGGTCTTGATCAGATCTAGAGTGTCACTGGTGACAGAAGCCGTAATTTCTCATTGGGTCGTATGTTGTCTAGTCTTTGACAGGGTGACTCATGGGATGATTCAGGGGTTGGTAGATTCCAGCGTCACTCGTTCTGTGACTGGGCAGCCCTTAAGCCCCTAGGGCATCTCCTGCTCCAGGGTAACATGACCTTACTGGCACCTTTTATTAATTTTTGTTTCTGAGAATTTTATAATCTTGTTTGCTATGGTGTTTGAATTTTTGTTCATATTATTTCATCTATGATTATTATGTGCCAACATATAAAAGAAGTGCTAATTTTTGTATATTAATTTGGTAACTATTCAATCACTAATTTATCCTTTTAGTTTTCATAAATTTTCAGTGATTTCCCTGTAATCTTCTAGGTAGAGTGAGGTCATCTGGCAGTAAAGAATTTTTTTGTTGCCTTATTTGTAATATTTTTCTCTATTATTTTATGAATGGTTTGAGAAATGATACATAATGGTGATACAAGTTCTCTTTGTCTTTCTCTTTATCTTAATATTAATACTTCTGATATATAATAATTAAATAAAATAATTGATTGTTGGCGGTTTATTTATTGAATGAGTAAAGGTTTCTGCCACCTTTTGACCTGTAATAATTTATGTGGTTACTTCTAGGGAACTTTCCCTTTTGCCAGGTTTTGTTAAAAAAAGAGTTTATCTTTTATCTTAAGCTTGAGGGAGAATGATATAGATTCCTGTTACCATTTCTGTGACCCAGCAGAGTGGAGGGGGAGAAGGTTAGGGAGGGAACTTGGAGTGGACTACGTGAGCGCACGCATGTGTGTGTGTTGTAGGGGTGGTGGGGCACTGGGGAAGATCTCCAAGGAGGGAATTACATCTGTTAGAAGTTTCTTCACTAAATTCGTTGAAACTAGTTCCAGGATTTGTTTATATTCTTGTTCTGGCCTGGGCTGCAGGTATGGGTATGGCTAACTCTAACTTCTTGTTTGCTGCCACTGTCTGCTGGGTTAAGAAAGTTTCCTACCCTTTGGAGTGAGAATTGCACCTTTAATTAAGGATAGTTCTTTTTAATGTGGGGGTGAGTCCAAAGATAGTATCAAAACAAAACAAAGCAAAACCAAACACTGTTGAGAGAAAATCTCTGTCGCCTGAGGGCAAGGCCTGCAAACTCACAGCTCTGCGGAGACCAGGCCCTGTCATGTCAATGGGCAGAGCTGCCAGAAACACAGCAGCCTGTGGTGGGAGCTGACCACAGTGGTAGGCCTGCTGTCAGGTTGGAAACATGGGCCCAAGGGTTACCAGATCTTTCAAGGAAAGCCAAAAGGATTTTGGGAGAGAAATATCTAAAATTTTAAATGTTGGCAAGTAACAGATGTTTTTTAAACATGGCGAGGAATAAAGCCAACATGCCAGTGGTGCATAACAAAGGGGGCATGCATCCCACTGATGACTTACGGAACTGGGTGTCTCCCTTGCAGGACTGTAGTTTCTCACCCGGCCCTGCCTCAGTGCATGCTGTTGACCTCAGTTAGAAAAAGGGGCTCCAGGCAAACGGATTCCTCCTTTCTAGATGTTGGGGTATTAGTATTTTTGCTAAGTAGTTTCAGCAGTCCCATATCCTTTGTATGAAGGAAATTGTGCATCAGTTACTTGGTTGTTTCCTCCAAACCTTCCATTTGTATTAATATGTCAGTCTTTTTGTAGGACTGTTTGGAGACAATACTTAAACCACTGTTTTATTTTTTAGGCTCTAGAAATTTATTTTTATTAAAAAATAGCTGTATTGAAGTACAATTGACAACTGCTCATATTTAAAGTGTACAGCTGGTAATTTTTGACATTCGTATGGACGTGTGAGCCTTCAACATAATCAAGAAAGTGAACATATCCATCACCCTCAAAAGGTTCCTTATACATTTTTATAGTACCTCCCTCTGTCCCTTCCTGTCCCTGAAAGTTAGTTTTGAAAAGAATCTTGTTTATCCTGACAGATAGAGGCTCCAACATATTGTCAGTTATACCTTTAGGTTTGTTCATAAATCACTCTAGCAACATCTATTTAATTTTTTAATTTTGAAGAATCACTAAAATGTTTAGAGAATTGGTATAGTTCAACTTTATAGATAAGTTAAAACATCATTTTTTCCCCCTGCAAAGTTGATAAGAAAAGCAATATGAATTAATGGAGATGTAACAATTTAAAAAATTTTAAAAGAGCCCTTGCTGGTGTGGCTCAGTTGGTTGGAGTGTTGTCCTATACACTAAAGGTTGGGGGTTTGATTCCCAGTCAGGGCACACGACCTAGGTTGTGGGTTTGATCCTTGGTTGGGGTGTGTATGGGAGGTAACCAATTGATGTTTCTCTCTCACATCTATGTCTCTCTCTCTTTCCCTTCCTTTCTCTCTAAAACCAATACATATTACATTTCTTTAATTTTAAAAGGAAACTTTCTAAAAGTGGTCAAAAACAGTTCTGATTTTTATATCTGGAGGTATGCAGAACAGGGAGAATACTTCTAAATCATTATTTTTTAGTGGGGCTGGATGCTGTTGGCATCTGGGCAGGACAATTCTTCTTGTTCCCCTACCCCGAACATTTCTAACTCTTTCAGGGAGGAGGTATGCTCTCACTGAGAACTATTGTTTAACATGGTGGTCTGTGGGAAATTAATGATTGTGGTTAGGAGCGTGGGCTTCAGAGTTAGGAAGATCTGGATACAAATCCCTGCTCTACCTGTCTCACCTTGGTCTACACTACAGGGGCTGCCCAATGTTTTCTGCAAAGGGTCAGATAGTAAATATTCTGTGCTTTGTGGGCCATCCAGTAATTCTGCCTTTGTAGAATGAAAGGCTGTAGACAATACATAAATATATGAGCATGACTATGTTCCGGTAAAACTTTGTTTACGCACCTTGAAATTTGAATTCATGTCATTGTCAAGTGTCACAAAATAATTATTCTTTGTGATATTTTAAATTATTTAAAAAATGTAATAACCTCTCTTAGTTCACAGCCTGTACAAAACCAGCACTGGGCAGGATGTGGCCCATGGGCTGCAGCTTGCTGACCGGTGCTCTGGGGCTCGCTTCCAAACTTGTAAGGAACAAGCTAGGATAAAGTAAGGAGAGGGAATACATTGAGCAACAAAACCAAAATCAAAAATTTGTGATAAATTGAAACTCAAGTTCGAAAATACTAGGATGACACTGAACAAAGGTAACCTAGTCCTAATCTCATCCAACTGGACATTTTACTTTGGAAATAGTACTAGAAACTATAGATCGTATAAATAAAAATCTAAAGCCTCTCTAGATATAACATGGACTGCACATTAAGATAATAGATAAAACAAAACATAACAATATTTATTGAGAAAAAGTACAGTGCAGTGGTTTGAGTATAGGCTCAGGAGCTGGGTTTGAATCTTAACTTCTTTAAGTACCAACCGAATAGCTTTGGACAAGCTGCTGACCTTCTTTGTGGCTCAGTTTTCTTATAAAATATCTACTTTTTAGGTTGGTTGTGAGGATTAAATGAGTTACTACATACAAGGTGCCTAGAAACAAAGTGCTCTGACAGTCAAAAATAATAGCTATTACTGTGCACATTATTAAGCCAAGCACCTATGCCCTAATTATATACATACAGAGAAAGGAAGCACAAAGGTATTTGAGCCAAACTTACTGGACATGGGGTCTTAATGAGAAACATTCGTGTTTTAAAAATAAATTTGAGGGAATTGTTGATTTATATATAGTGGTAAGAAATAACAGAGATATTCTATATTGCATCTAGTTTCCTTCAGTGACAACCTCTTGCATAACTGCAGTATGATAATATAATCAGGAAATTGGCACAATACACAGTTTATTCAGATTTCATCAGTTCTGTGTGCACTCAATTGTGTGTGTGTGTGTATTCAGTTTTTTGTTAAGTTTATTCTCTAGCAAGAGCAATCAGATAGAAAATTAGGTCATTAATTTAATAATTTCAATAATGTTGAAAAAGGTAGTTGCACAAATTCTTGTAGATCACACATTTGAATATTACTTCCAAGGTTTTCAAAGTAAGAATGTTTCTCTGTTGGAAACTCAGCCCATCTGGATTTGATCTGGCTTCTTCTTTCCATTTCCCTTGACCACCCCTTACTCCCAGAGGCTTTCCTCTGAAGAACTAAGACATATGAATAAAGAGATTGAAAATAAAACTTTTCTTCAAGTTTCACACCAGACTATTGAAACAGAGGGTACAAGGCTTAATTCTTGCATTGCAAGCATTGTAGAAAAGAGTGGCATCTTTTTGATCATTTGTTAGAGGCAATGAGTTTGTGATTTTTTTAAAAAGAATATGAATAAAGACATTAGAAAAAATAGCTTGAAAGCAAAACCATGAGCCATGTAGAATGGTAGCAGAAGAGTTGCACCCAGCCCTTGAGGTGCCGATTCTCCTAACCTAGAAGAACTGAGGCGGGGCCTCTCCCTAGTTCCTCCCCCTATTGTAGGGCTTGGCGAATCTTCAGGTGCAGCTGAGTCTTCCCACAATAATCCTTGAGATAAGAACGAGCTTCTGGAGAGTCCGAAACCTTCAATGAAAACATTTACGTAGGCTTCCTTTGGATCTGGAAAAGCAAATGGATTGTTCACATATGAAATACAAACTGGTCGTCAGTCATCAGTTATATTAGAATGATTGGAAAGATGAGGGTAATTATATGAGATAAAAAGAACAATGTGTCTGGAACTCAAATAAATTTGCTAATTGGACTCCTCTGCTATGAATCTCATTCAGGTCTGGTCATTTTAAGGGAAAAAAGTATTTATGGGTAATTTTCTTATACAGCTGTTCATTTTACTTTTAGCTTGTTTTTCAGTGTGAAGTGTAACCATTTACAAAGTTTTAATAGTTAATTAGACAGAAAATATGCTAATTTAAAACTAACATACTTAATGCTGTTTTATTCAAGATTGGATTATCGTTAATGGTGACATTAAATATTAAAATAAAGAGACTTCAATCATTAAAAAAATAAAAACAAATTCTTGCTTTACCATTTAGTAGCTGGATATTGGAAAGTTACTTAATGTCTCCAAAATTCATTTTTAAAATCTATAACAATTAGATTGACAATTAGATTAACAATACTACCCACCTAATATGGTTATTGTGTAAATTAAATGAGATTTGCACTCAAAGAGTTTGGCATACTTTATGGCTCATGGAAAGCCATACTATGGTTATAATTTTTAATTGGTTGAAATATTCAGTGTCTTTTACAGAATAGTGCTGTAAATGAAAATGTAGTTATGTTTTTAGAAGCCTCTGGGAAAGTCTGTTTAGCAGCAAATATACTGTACTGGTCTGTAATATATTATTCTTTAGGATAAGAAGGGGGAACAGAAGATGGCAAATAACAGTGAATACAGTTGTTTGAAACACATTAAATATTTTAAAAATCCATGAGTTTATAATGAGGGAGAGAGATAGAGTGAGAGAGAGAACATGAGAGAGAGTGGAGTGGAACAGTCTCCAAACCTAATTCATTGAATATCATTGGAGTATCTAGGATGTCAATTCCTTGCTCTGAAAATTGTTAGAAAGAAAGACATGTTTATCCTGTCTTTCCTTTATGAGCTATATTTCATAATAACCAAATAGCCTAATTTGATAAAGGAAAATGTTTCCTTTTAGAATTTTATCTGGTAAACATGGAAAAGATGGTAGAATTAAACAAGTCACTTTTCAATCCCTAATGAAATGAATTAGAACCATAATCAGTGGATGGAACTGTTAAATGAAAGGTTGATGGGGCATTTACAGAGGAAGGATTGAGCTATCATCACCTGAACCTAGTGATCAATCTTGGTGTTACTAAAAAGAGGGCATCCAGATATTATATACTTTCTGAAATTTTATAACATAAATCACAGAGCATAATCTATGAAATATTTTTGTCCCAAAAGTTGAACCCGAATAGAATCAATTAAGGAACTCAAGTGATGCAGGACCAAGTTAATTGACACCACAGGAAGCAAATAGAAAAATCCAGAAATCTAAAGGACAGCTGACCCAATTTCCTTTAAAGTTAATGGTAACATAAAGAAGTGAGGAGGACTGCATCTCTAACTACCTAGGATTGAAGACCAGGCTTTTGTTTGTTTGTTTTTTGTTTTTGCTTTTTCAGTATTCTTCGGGATAGTAACCAGTAAGTGGTCCCAGAGCTCAAGACTAGTGTGTAGCTCAGGTTCTGTGCGAGTCACCCCGAGAGGGTGACGACCATCATCAGTGTGGTTCAGGGAGACAGGTCCACTGACCATGCTCTTGGATATTTTAACAGTGTCAGCTTGCTATGAAAGCTTTTAAGTCTTCACTCTTTTTTTTATTTATCTTATTGACCTGTAACAATGAGTTTTTGGACTAGTAACAACTAGCTCTCACACTGGTACCAGTTCACATCACACTTTGAGTAGCACTATTCTAGATGAAAAAAAAATTCAAAAGACATAACCTAATGTTATGTGTGAAACTTATCTGGATCTTGATTCAAACGAATCAACTGGCAAAGGAACTATTTCAAACAACTGGGGATATTTGATTATCAACTAAAATATAAAATTATACCAAGGAGCCTAGCAAAGAAAAAACAAACGAGGGATAGACGAAGCAGTTTGGCAAAATCTTGATATGTATTGAGTATGGATAATGTGTATACATTGATTTTGGAATTATTTTCTCTACCTTTATCTATGTTGTATTATATGCTTCCCATTCTTCTGTCTTGTCACAATTTACTCTCTACCCTAAACTTTATTCATAATTACAAATGTTCTTAGCCTTATTTTAGATTCAAATGCCTTTTGGGAATTTGTGTAAAGTTTAAAACTTTGTGTGAAGTTTAAAACTTCAAAGCAAATTGCCTTCTAAATTTTTTTAAAGATATATTTTAAAATTCTATTGTAGTTTTTCTGTTGCTATTTAGTCACCTTACACCTCTCTACCTCTTGCAATCACAACATTGTTGTCCATGTCCATCAGTCCTTTTTCCTTTTTGCTCAATCCCTCCACCCCCACCCTCCCTCCCCAACTTGTTTTTTTCCCTCTGTGTGTGTGTGTGTGTGTGTGTGTGTGTGTGTGTGTGTGTGAGTGATTACTTACTGGCCACAGTACATTAGTTTAGGACCACACTTACATGATTTGACCAATAGGTGTTCTACTCTCTTCTCTCACTTCTCTATAACAGAAACAGGAAGCGAACACAACACAAAGTATTATACTAACATTGAGATTCGATTTTATCCAATTAATACTAGATCATTTTGTGTGTTATTGTTAAAGGAGAAATAAAGCCCTCACCACTAATTCCTGTCTTTTCAGTTAAGCTGATTTGATTATGTTTTGAAACTTATATAGCAACACAGAAATATTTCAATTACTTCCTTTGTAGTTAGGAACTACTGAATGAAAGACCTTACTTTCTAATTTCTATACAATAAAATTTAAAAATTTTTCTTATTCTTAGAAATTCAAACTGATTTTTCAAAATTATATTTTATTGATTATACTATTACAGTTATCCCAATTTTTCCCCCTTTGGCACCCTCTGCCTACCACCCCCCACTTGCTCAGGTGATCCCCACACCTTTGTTTATGTCCATGGGCCATTCGTGTAAGTTCTTTGGCTATTCCATTTCCTATATTGTACTTTACATCCCCATGGCTGTTCTGTAACTACTTATTTGTACCTCTTAATCCCCTCACCTCTTTACTCATTTCCCCACACTCCCTTCCCCTCTGGCAAACATCGAAACACTGTCATTATCTATGATTCTGTCTGTGTTCTTCTTGTTTGCTTAGTTGGTTTTTTAGATTCAATTGTTGATAGATGTGGATTTTCTTGCCATTTAATTGTTCATAGTTTTGATCTTTTTATTTTTCCTAAATAATATTCAGTTTGTGTATCCTTTGTTTCTGACTGGATCTTTTTTATGCTGTTGGAAGTCCTCACTAAGTTCCTTGACCATCCTTATAACCAGTGTTTTGAACTCTGCGTCTGATAGATTGCTTTTCTTCATTTTGTTTAGCTCTTTTTCTGGAGTTTTGGTCTGTTCTTTCATTTGGGCCATGTTTCTTTGTCTCCTCATTTTGATAGCCTCCCTGTACTTGTTTCTGTGTATTAGGTAGTGTTGCCCTGACTCCCTGTCTTGGAGCATAGCCTAATGTAGAAGGTGTTCTATGGGATCCAGTGGCACAGCCTTCCCTATCACCCAAGCTGGGTGCTTTTAAGGTGTGCCTTCTGTGTGGGCTGAGTACATCCTCCTCTTGTATTTGAGCCTTGCTTGCTGTTGGCAGTTCAATGGGAGCGAATTACCTAGGCCAATCAGTTGTAAGGATTAGCTGTGACCACTTGTCACCAACCTCTACCCTCTGTAGAGGATAAGCTGTACAGTGGCAGAGTAGTGGTGCTTCAACATGGTCTGTAGCTGTCTAGTGGGTATGCAGGCCCTGGGGTTTCTTGGGTGGTGCAGACCAAGGTCAGCCTCCACCTGTGTTTTGCCCAGGGCTACTCTGCTGAGCAGTAGAACAATTTGAGGTGGTTGCTACTTGTGCTGGGCTTGGAGATTCCCAAGTGAAACAAAGCTGTGAATCTAGGCTGGCTTCTGCTAGTGCCCTGCCTGGGGTTACTTAGAAAGTGGTACCTGGGCTGTTGACTCATTGATGTTAGCTGTGGCTTGTTTGAAAGGATTTAGGAGGTTGTGAATCTTCAGTCAAGACCAGCCATTCATATGGAAAAGCTGTTGTTAACAGCAATAAATTGGGTGGGGCAGAATCAGGTGATCTCCAGGGTTGGGTATACAGTGTTAGCCAAGGTGATAGAATCTCAGATATGGCACCTGCCTGCAGGATCTGTGGCTCTGCCTGCCTTTCTGTCTGGGAAAAAGCTGTCCCCCAGCTCTCACCTTGATGCCAGACACTTCAGTCCCTCCCTGTATACCACTGGTGCCATTCAAGCTGCTATGCCAGGGCTAGAGCCTTAGGGGGAGTGAGTCTGAGTAAGTTCCTCTGTGGGTTTTGAAGCAGAACTGCTTGGGATTCCAGCCATTTCTTCCACTGACTCAATCCCTGCTGGCTTTTGTAGCTATAAGTTATGGAGACTATCTTCCTGGTACCCTGGGCTAGAGAGCCTTGTATGAGTCTGAGACTCCTTGCTCCTGAGATAGCCCTCCCAAATTTTTACCAACCACATGTGTATGTGGGACCAGCCTGTTCCACATCTCTGCCCCTCCTACTAGTCTGGATGGTTGTGGTTTCTTTAATTCTGTAGTTGTCAGACTTCCATGCAACTTGCTTCTTGATGGTTCTGGGTGATTGTTGTTTTATAGTTTAGTTGTAATTTTGATGTGGTTGTGCGAGCAGGTGAGCCATGTTTACCTATGCTGCCACCTTGACTAGAAGTTCAAACTGATTTTTTAATGCCTTCCTTCCAGTGGTCTTTCTCTTTGTCTAATTCACATTCCTTAAAATCCTTCACCATTATGTTAATTATATCAAATTCATACTTTAAAACTAGATTCTAAAGTATTTCTATATTTTATTTTATTCCATCTTTTAACGCTATCTTGGTAGAAAATTCATCCTACCCTTGCCATCAGTCTTGTTGCCCTGCTGAATTTCATATGCTGTTTATTTGTGGAACTATCTTTTTTGTAATGTCTTATTATGAAAAATTTCAAGCATACAAAAGTAAAGAGACTGATATAATAAATTCACATGTATCTATCACCTATCTCCCACAACTATCAACTCACATCCAGGAGCTCATTGTTTTAAAGAACCTGTGGCAAATATGAAATAATGTAATATAGTTTCAATTTAATTAACTTGGCTTTCTTTTTTTCTCCATATGTCTTAAAATTATGCGTTCTTCAAGTTACTTTAAATTTATTTATCATTATATATTAAAGTTAATGAATGACCTTACTCCTTGCTCGTCTGGCTAAGTAGATTGAGCACAGACCTGCAAACTGAACAGTCTCTGGTTCCATTCCCAGTCAGGGCACTTGCCTGGGTTGTGGGCCAGGTCCCCAACAGGGGGTGTGCCAGAGGCAACCAACTGATTTCTTTCACACACTGATGTTTCTCTCCCTTTCTTTCTTCCTCCCTTCCCATCTCTCTAAAACTAAATAAATAAAATCTTAAAAAAAGAAAGGACCCTAGAGGCATAAAATATTATTTCTACAATTTTTTACTTATTTAAAAAATTGTGGTAAACTATAAGTAACATAAAGTTTACCATCCTAACCATTTTTTAAGTGTACAGTTCAGTGGAGGTAAGTAGTGCATTCACACTGTTGTGACACCAAGTTCCTCAATGTTTTTTATCTTGCAGAATTGAAACTTTGTACCATTCAACAATAAGTCCTCATCCCCCTTCCTACAACTCCTGACAACCAGCATTCTGTTTTCTGTTTCTATGAATTTGACTGCTCTAGGAATCTCATATAAGTGGACTCATACAGAATTCATCTTTTTGTGACTGACTTATTTCACTCAACATAATGTCTCCAAGATTCATCTATTATTTTTACTAGTTTTGAATTAGGATTTTATGAAGTAGGGAGCTATACAGAAAATTGGGAATGAATTTCTGTTAGATGACAACATCTTGAATTACATAGCTTCATTCTGTTAAGAGATTTCGTTTATTTCTGAAACACACTATTATTAAAGAGGATTAAATTTTATATATATACATATATGTGTGTGTATATATGTGTGTGTGGCGATATACGTATATATCCACACACATACACTGACACGCACATCCTTTAAGAGGAGTGGAAATGTTACTGGCTCAGGATGTTTGAGCATAGGTTAGACCAATCATTGACCACAAAATTATGCATAAATGTAATATTGAGAGAAACAAACCATAGTCAAAAGCATACTTCTTTTTTAGTCATGAGCTGTGTATGCTTAGTTAAGGAACCTGAACTATATTCTGAAGTAATGGAGAATCACTAAAGGATTTAACCAGGGAGTAATGGATTGGAATTGCATTTTATAAAATCTCTTTGGAAAGGTGGAAGGCAGGTTGGTAGATGGCTAGATTAGAGACAGAAAGCAGAAATAATGTCCTGAACCAAGACTGTGGCAATGGGAAAAGAGGTCAGAGGATGCAGAGGTATGTTAGTTTGAGAGATTTTTAAAGGTGAAATGAACTGATATAATAATGCATTAGGTCTATGTATTGAGGAGACAGGAGTAAAAGCCTTCAGGTTTATCAGCCAGAAGGATGTTGGAATCATCTACTAAAACAAAGAATTCAATCATTAGGAGGTTGAAAGATGATGAGCTCAGTTTTGATCATGTGGAGTTCGAGGTCAACAGAACTCCAATCTATGAAACTACTTATATAATTAGACATTGTGAACAATCTATTGTTTAGGAAAAGATAAGGAGTATAGAGAAATATGGGGCTGTACTGGGTTAGTGCTCAGTCCTAGCTCAAACTTAGCCAAGTCAATTGTTATCTTGGTGCCTATGTTTATTAATTTATTCTAGTTATCTCGATACAGATGAAGGCAATAAGACTGCCATATATATTTATATGAGTGTCATGAGCATAAAAAGATACTGTAAAATAAGAATATATGTGATTGCTGCTATAGCACACAATTTGTTCTAGAAATTGTAACTAATGTAATACGATCAAAATGAAGCCATGCATTCTTTTTTTTTATCCTTGCCCATGGATGTGCTTATTGACATTAGATTGAGAGGAAAGAGGGAGAGAGAGGGAGAGAAACATGGGTGTGAGAGAGAAACATTGTTCATTTGCCTTTTGTTATGTGCCCCAACCAGGGACCCAACTTGCAACCCAAGCATGTGCCCTGACTGGGAATTGAACCTGCGATCTTTTGGTTTATGGGATGATGCTTCAACCAACTGAGCCAACTGGCCAGGGCAATGAAGCCATAAATATTGAAAAAGAAACCATATTTTCATTATGTAAGGTGACATGGAAAGCACCAAAGAAGTATTTTTAAAAAGTAATCAGTTAGAAAATATACCTAGCAAAATCAAGTTTTAAAATGAACAGCTGTGGTGTTCTTAAAAGGAAAGACAATGTTGTAGATAGGTTATTTCCCTCCAAATTTATAAATTTAAAAGAACAACCATTAAAATCACAATTGGGAAATACAGCAACACTTGATGCAGACCCCAGCTCATGGGGTCCACCACATTGTGGATGGGGGAGAGACATTCACATGGACTACTGAGTCCTGTGGGGGAAAAGGGCAAGTGGTTTCGCTCTCAAGGGGAGCAAAAGGTCGTGGCCTCTGCCATGACAGCCCTTTATTTCTTTTCTCTGGGCTCATTACACGATGGTTCTCATTTACTATGCCCAGGTTCGCTTTAGGTGGTTACCTTTTACAGAAAACAAAGGAGCCAATACCACTAATCATGTCCCAGAAGAAGGATATTTGCAAATGAAAAGGGAAAAGTAGTTGAACCAGTTACACTCCATACTGGGGAGTTTTAGCTTGGATTTTAGGAAGTTACTTTACAGTAAATGTCCTTAATTCAGGGTGAGGGAGTTTTTTTATCAAAAGCAAGACTCAAAGCAGCCTAGGCACATTGCAGGCCTGATTCCCCACGGGAGAACCTATCTGTGGGCGTGGGTCCTGTGCATCTCTGAGTGGGAGCTGGGCCCACACCAAGCAGAATGGCCTCCTACAAACACTTGCTTTTCTAATTAAGAGTACCTAAAAATGAAAGCCTACATGAAAGCCTACAAAACAACCACAATTGTATTAGGTTTGTGTGATTTTTTACGATTTTTTTTCTAGTTTTACAAACATGTGTGATCATAATAATGTCTGTAGCTGGAAGCCTTCTTTTAGGCTTTGAGAATGAGCATTTTCTAAGTTCAGGAGTGAAATTAACTCAAATTGATCAGAACAGATAGGCAAATTACCTGAGAGAAACAATGGCTTCCTAGTCTACAAGATTTGACTCTAATTCAATGGCAACCAAAAGAGAGACTCAGTCAGTCATTAAAACTTAAAAAAAAAAATGAGTGAAAGGAACATTGGCAGTGTTCATTACACTAGCGAAGAGAAAGATTCTTACCCTACAATTTTAAACAACTTGGCCTCAGTGGTAAGACTACCTCTACTGCAGAACAAGATGTATGATGCCACTATTAGATTATGCCATTAAATATTTCATTCATACAACTACTCATGAGAATTTGTACTCATTCTGTGCTCACACCATTATGATTTGCCCACCTACAAAACAAAAATGAATAATCATGATGACAGGCACATTCCAATTTATTTGAAAATTGTATTTACACATACTCAATGGGCAAAACCTAAAAACTTTCCCACTATGATCAAGAACAAGACAAGGATGTCCACTTTCACCACTTCTATTCAACGTAGTACTGGAAGTCCTAGCCACAACAATCAGACAAGAAGAAGAAATAAAAGGCATGCAAATTGGAAAGGAGGAAGTAAAACTGTCATTTTTTGCAGATGACACGATAGTGTACATAGAAAACCCTACAGACTCCACCAAAAACTACTCGACCTAATAAATGAATTTGGCAATACAGCAGGATACAAAGTCAATGTTCAGAAATCAAAGGCATGTTTGTACACCAACAATGAAATATCAGAAACAGAAATCAGGGAAAAAAAATCTCATTTGCTATAGCAACAAGAAAAATAAAGTACCTAGGAAAAACCTAACCAAGGAGGTAAAAGACCTATACTCAAAAAACTATACAATATTGAAGAAAAAAATTAAGGAAGATACAAATAAATGGAAGCATATACCATGTTCATGAATTGGAAGAATTGACATAATCAGAATATCCAAATTACCCAAAGCAATTTATAGATTCAGCACAATCCTTATGAAAATACCAATGACATATTTCACAAACATTTCAAAAATTTGTATGGAACCATAAACGATCCCAAATAGCTACAGCAATTTTGAGAAAGAAGAATGAAGTAGGCGGGATCACCATACCTGACATCAAACTATATCACAAGACCACAGTACTCAGACCAGTTTGGTACTGGCATAAGAACAGACACATAGATCAATGGAACAGGATAGAGAGCCCAGGAATAAATTCAAGTCTCTGTGGTCAGTTAATATTCAACAAAGGGAGAAGAAGTATAAAATGGAGTAAAAATAGCCTCTTCAACAAATGGTGTTGGGAGATCTGGAGAGCTATGTGCAAAAAAATGAAATTTGACCACCAACTTACACCATACACAAAAATAAACTCAAGATGGATAAAAGACTTAAATATAAGTCATGATACCATAAAAGTCCTAGAGGAGAAGATAGGCAGGAAAATTTCAGATATTCCATGCAGCAATATGTTCACCAATATGCCCCCTAGAGAAAGGGACATAAAGAAAAGAGTAAACAAATGGGACTTCATCAAAATAGAAAGCTTCTGCATGGCTAAAGAAAACATTAGCAAAATGAAATGGGATCCAACTGTATGGGAAAATATATTTGCCAGTGATATCTCAGACAAGGGTTTGATCTTCAAAATATATAAAGAAATCATATGACTCCACACCAAAAAGACAAACAGTCCAATTAAAAAATGGCCAAAGGATCTAAACTTCTCCAAGGATGACACAGGGGGTCCAGAGACATATGAAAGGATGCTCAGCATTACTAGCCCGCAGAGAGATGCAAATTAAAACCACAATGAGATACAACTTCACACTGGTCAGAATGGCCTGTCATAAACAAATCAATAAGCAATAAGTGTTGGAGAGGTTGTGGAGAATAGGGAACCCTAGTACACTGTTGGTAGGAATGCAGACTGGTGCAGCCACTGTGGAAAACAGTATGGAATTTCCTCAAGAAACTAAAAATGGGAGTACCTTTTGACCCAGCAATTCCACTGCTGGGATTATTCCCTAAGAATCCTGAAACACTAATCCAAAAGAACCTATGCACTTCAATATTCATAGCAGCACAATTTACAATAGCCAAGTGTTGGAATCAACCTAGGTGCCTATCAGTAAATGAATGAATCAATAATCTGGCACATTTACAGAATGGAATGCTATGTAGCAGAAAGAAAGAAAGAGCTCTGACCCTTTGTGACAGCATGGATGGAACTGGAGAGCATTATGCTAAGTGAGGTAAGCCAGGCAGTGAAAGACAAATACCATATTATCTCACCCATAAGTGTAACCTAATTAATAAAACAAACGACAAACAAAATATAACTAGAGACATTGAAATTAAGAACAAACTGACAGGAACCAGAGGGGCATGGGGAGGGAAATAATGTGGGAAAGAAGGGAAAGGGTTGTAAGTGAACATGTATAAAGGACCCATGCACAAAGCCAAAAGGGGGTAGGATTGAGGGTGGGAGGTGGAGGTGGATAGGGCAGGGGAAAGTGGTAGTAGGAAAATGGAGACAAGTGTATTTGAACATCAGTAAAAAAATATAATAAATACGCGAAAAAAGAAAATTGTATTTACAGTTATAAATTCATAATTGGATAATTGGATTCTATATAGCTATCTGGATATTTATATAGATATATCCTTTGATGTTGCTTGATGTGGATCTTTCTTTGAGAGACAGTTCCATTCCAATGTATCTGACCCTGAGGGCCAGATCTTGGGCTTGATACACTAACCAGTAGAAAGACAACTTCCTACAAGGCTTTTTGAAATACAGCCTGCCAGCCTGTCCGGTGAACCCAGATGTCACGGTTAGGCAGGAATGTGCTTTTAATTGTTAAACATACACAATTGCTATCACTATTTAAACTTTAATTTATAAATTTATAAAGTATTATAGCTCTTCTTTTTCTGATACTCTTGATAATCTTTAAAAATGACATTAAAAATATTTAATTCACAAGTGATACAACCTGTTCTTCTGTACTGATTGCTTAAGTTTGCATATGCTTAAGTGACAAATCATATTATAACATGCACTAAATTATGAATGAAAAATTTAATGTAACTGAATATGGTTCAGTGTTTATTACAAAAACACAGCATGCTACTCGAAGTACATTTTTATCCTAATCTCCAAGGGTAAACTAAAAAAAAAACAAACAAACTACTTTAGTCTAATCAGGATACTATATGAATGCAATATATTTAATCTTTATCTAGTGGCTTTTGGCCCCAGAAATGATATTTCATTAACTCACAGTAGATGGTTTAAACAAATGCAGCATTACACAAAAACTAATAGCAGTAACTTGCTCACAACCTCCATAAAAAGGATTGTTAATTCAGAGGTATATAATTTTTTTAAGTAAGTTAAAGGAAAAAGAATAAAAATTAAGGAAAAATTAAGTATTTCCAGCCAACAGATGATTTATTTGTTATTCACTTAAAGCAACATTATACCTTAACAAACTTGTAGGAAATGTCTATTTTTTTAGTAAATCTTAAAATTGTCACTAAATTGTCAGATAGCAAAGAATCTGTCTAGCATGTTGTATACATAGAGATCAAAAATTTAAGAAGATATTTAATATTTTTGCCTTTGAAATAATTTACTTCCAACAACTCAGTGTATAAATAATGCCAAAGGCAGTATTGAGTGGGTAAGTAATATAACTGTACTTAACATATTAATTCCATTTTTTAGTTTCAGTTCCATTATTTACATTCAAAGTTCAGGCAGGTTTCTTTTAGCCTGCCCTGCGTTCTTTTTTGCCATGTCCTCTGTATCTGTGTTCACCTCCACCATCAGCCTGGGACATGAGCACAGCATAGTTTCCCCTAAGCATTGTGAGTAGGAAGGCAGCCAGGGTTGTTTGCAGAGTTCAAGTCTCTCTGTGGATTTCTCACTTCCAGGATCTCCCTATTCCCTTTCTGGTTTTGTTGCTGCTCCATTGCTTGGTCCAACAGAGATGGCTTCCTCAAACTGCTATTGGTGGTGCTGCTGGACAGCATATTTTCCCCTTGGGCTCCAGATCAACTGAGCCTCTCTGGCCATGAAGCTGTCCCAGCCTGTGATCCAGGGAGAGTACCGCCCTGACCACCAACGTGGGATGGCAGGAGCCCCAGACAGGAGAGCCACAGACTCCCACTGTTCTTACCCTGATTTCAATAGTGTTTCATGAATAAGTGTTTCTTAATGTGTTACTTTACTTTGGTAGATTGCCAGATCCCTGAAATGGTGGTTTTTTGGAGAGGACATTTACAGTTCTCCCTATTGAGGCCACATGATGAATTTAATATGCATTTTCCTGAAAAATAGTTCATTTGTACACCTTTTAATATATTTATTAGTTAGTTGGAACCTTCATTGGGGATTTGTATGGTTAAGTCTTTTGCCCATAATCACTACATACTGTTTCAAGATTAAATTTAAGTGTCACATCCTTCAGATAGGCAACCCTGACCCCAAGTCTGGCTAAGATGCTCCTCCTCTGTATGTCCAAAAACTTGACTGCACAATTCTATGTGATGATTATCTGTGTACTTGCCTGATTTCCCATAGTGGTCTGAAAGCTCCTTGACTGCAGGGACTTTTGCGCCTATATTCTTGTTTCTATATCTTGGCATTTAGCATAGCACATAGTTTATATGTGCTAGCTTAATTGAATTAAAATCATTTAAACTTCAAGGAGTTTTGCCAGGTTTTTTATTTATGTAAACACATTATATTTCATTTCATTGTATAATATATTGTTTGAAATAAGTGGGTCATTGAGTAGTGTTTAAAAACCTATTTGTTTTAGAAGAATTTTCATTACATAGGGAAATTCCTTTTTAGTGGAATGAGCCATTGGGTGCAATATTATTATGTAATGCCATCAGTAACCTCTAAGTTCATTGCTACCAAGTTCATTGGGAACTTCTTTGATCTTTTAGTAGTATTTGATGGGATTAATCCATTTTTTCCAAGTTGATATACTTCCTTCATTTGGTGTCTTCCTTCTCTTGGTTTATCTCCTATTTTACTCTTCGTTCCTTTTCAGTCTCCTTTGCTTTATTTTTTTTCATAAACTCATAATATTCATGCCCAGATTTCCTATGTCTTATTCTCTTCTCTAGCTATTCTCAGGACCAGGGATATAATCCATTTAATTTCCATCAAATGCCAATTACTCCCGGTTATATATCCCCTGCCCAGACTTCTCTCTTGAATTCCACATTCATAAGGTCAAGTTCTTACTTGACATTTCTACTTGGATGTCCCCACTTAGATCCTAAAGTCAACAAATCCAAAATGAAACTAATCTTCCTCCTCCCAAAGTTGCTCACCCAACTTTATCCAAATTAACCTTCTCCTCTCAATAGACTACAACTCCATTTTTCCAGTTGTTAAGCTACTAGAGTTATCCTTAACTTCTCTATTTTCCTCATCTCCCCATACCCAGTCTATTCAGACGTCCTATTTCCTCCACATTATAATATCCAGAATCAGACCGTTTCTCATCATTTTCCTTGCTACCACCCTGATTTTCAATTTTCCTTCCTTCCATTCATAACTGACCGAGCACACTGACTTCCTTATTGTTCCTTAAGCATACCAGATAAACACTCCGGCTGGGTATAGGGGAGGACTCTGAATTGGCTGGCCTCTCTGCTGTCTAGAACAGTCTTCTTCCACATATGACTAACTCCTCTTCTTCCTACATCCTTCATGTGTTTGCTCTTATGTCACCTTATTGAGGTCTTCCTGACCACCCTACTCAGTAGTTCACACAACCTGGTCCCTCTATGTATTAGCCTTATTCCTGTACTTCTGATTCCCCTGATCTCACTCTCCTTTTTATTTTTCTTATTCTACTAGTTATCTTTAAGATTCTCTGTAATTTACTTACCTATTGTGTTTATTTCTTAATGTCTCTTTTTTCCTGCTCAGTTTATGAACACAGGCATTTTTGTTTTATTTGTTGATATGTCCAGAGCTACTAGAATATCACTGGGTATAAAGTAGGTACATAAATATTTGTTACATGAATAACTGACTATCTCATTTTTCAGAAAAAATTCATAATTTATCTGGAGAATTTTATTGAGCAAAAAGTTTTATTTGAAAAATATGAGAAAAATTAAAAAAATATTCCTCTTCTGTCCCTTAATTGATGAGCTAGGATTTGTGAAAACAACATAAAATTTACATGAAAGATTAATAAGTATCATTCAAATAACCTCTTCAGGGCAGTCTTTTAAATAAAACTGGTATTTCTGTAAAAATGGAATTTTTCTATAATGATATGCAGTATAGTAGAATTTAATGCATACTTTAGATTTTAAAATAACCATGTAACAGGGTGTTGAGTGGGACCTTTTTATCTTGTTCCAGAATTTCAGCTAAGGCCCCAAGCTGGAGACAAAGACTCTAAGTAACCAATTTTCTATATTTGGATTGCTATGAATAATCTAGTAGCCACTGGGGCCAGAAACCTGTCTTCAGAGAGACTGTTCTGAGGAACCATTCTCGAAGGATGGGGATCCTCCATCCCACCCCAAAATGCAAAGAAAACTCAACAGAGAAATGTAGAGTTAGTCATGAGCAATGATTCCCTCCCCTCCCAAAGCCTCCCTTCTTTCTCCAAAGAAACAATTGTAAAGAGTATAGGGTGCTTTCAAGTAAGCAGGTAGGTTATTTCATTGCCTAATTGAATATTTGCTTAGCCATGGACTTGCTGATCTGCCCTTTTCTGCTGCAGCAGGGCTAGACAAAATTGAGAGTGATAGTGGGGGGCCGAGGACACCATTTAATCTATATAATACGATAGCTTCTGAGAGTAGCTAGGCTTGACATTTTTCCACTCTCCTGTTCAAGGTACTGTCAGCCAAGAGGTAATGGGACCTCAGTAGTAGTAGAGGGTAGATGGTGACTGTGTAGACCAGGGAAGTATTCCAGGGGGTGGTCTCACTGCAGGATCCTCTGAAGAACCCTTGAGATCACCCCGTGAGGGAGCTAACAGCTGCATGCCTGCCAGATGCAGGGACATTGATGCCTAATCAGTGGCAGCCAGAGAAGCAGTAGCAAACGAGAAGACTGAGGAGACTGTGACTGCATCCTGTTAAGCAAGGGGATGACACTCTTTCCTACTTTCAATTCTTGAGCCACAGCTTCTGGGAGAAGCCACCGCTCCTGGGAGAAGTAGTGAGGGATAGGAAGTTTCTCTGAGCAAGACCGTGCTTCATTTCTCCATTCAAACTGAGAACATGTGGGTTGAATTAAGGGGAGAAAAGAGTTTCAAATTGATTTTGAGTCTGAAGTCTTCAAAATAACAAAAATAATAATGAGTCTTAATTTTCTGAAGGATAAAGTTGTAATAACTGACAACATCTGAAAGTTATAGCCTGGAATCCAGTTGCTATTTAAGGTGCAGTTAGGTATCGCTGCATAATAAACCATGGTTTACAAAACTTCATGGTTTGAAACAACCATTTATTATCTCTCAGAAGTCAACAAATTGAATGGGCCCATTTTGCTGATCTATGACAGGCTCAGTTGATGTCTGTGGTACTTGCTTATGCATCTGCAGTCACCTCGAGAATGTTGGGGAGCTGGCTGGACTAAGATAGCCTCAGGTGGGATGACGTGGCTTGGCACCACGTTCCAGCAGGCTGGCCTGAGCTTCTTCTCATGTGGTGGTAGGGGTCCAAGAGAAGGAAATAGAAACACTCAAGCACTTCTTTTGGCCTCTACTTGAGTTTTTCTTGGGGGCCAAGCTCAGAGTCAGCATGTGAAGATAGTACCAAGGGCAAGGATACAGGGAAGTGTGAAAAATTGGGGTCATTAGGGCAATCAGTCTGCCACATTTACCGGGTAGGAAAGGAGATTCCACATAGGAGAGTTAAGTGTAGGTATTGGAAAAAACAAAATTATTTCCTTTTTATATACTGAAGAGTAGAGACTTCAGAATCAACAGACTGGCCAGAGTATGGAAAGGGGTAAGAAAGGGACTGCTGATTTTTGGTGTATATATCTATTTTAGTGCTATTTGACTTTTTAAGCTGTGTTCTACATTACTGTGATTAAAATAAGTAATAATTTTTTAAAAAAGGAAAGTCCAAATGAAAGTACTATCACTGTGCTCTTATTTACATATAGTATTTCCTTTAATTTAGTCTACACAATATCCCTATGAGTTTACTGTTATTACTTCTACTACAGATGAGGCTTATAGGCTTAGAGAAATAAAGTGGCTTGTCCAAAGTTATGGTCTTTATGTAAGAGGCAGGGTCAAGATTGAAATCAAGGTGTGTCTGCTTCTAAAACTACCATCTTAAATCCTAAACTGTAGTTTAATTCTGAATTCATCCACTTAGAAGCTGAAATTTAATCTGCTCCATTCCAGAGGCCCACACTATTATGTAGCCAACACAATGGAACTGGAACATATGTATTTCTTCCCTACTAATAAATTTTAGTTGCTTCTTATCAACATCTAGCCTTGAAATGGAAAAATTGCAGTTGAGTAAATTCTTGCAGTGGGTGTATGATGAATATCCAGCATGTCTCAATTTGCTCTAAAGAAAAAAAATGTTTACTTTTATTTAATACTTTGCATAGTATGTTCTATGCTTATATTTCAGATATGGGGTTATAATAACACACATATTTAGACTTTTCTAAAAATGTATACTTGTAGTGTAAAGAAAATGTTTACAGTTAGGCATTTCATTAAGAAGAACTGAGCTGTTTTCATTAATTTTCCAAGTTATCAATATCCAGCTGTATTATCTTACTATATTAGGTGTTAAATTTGATATAAACTTCATATACTAATTGCCTTTAACAGCTGCTATAGATATTTATTGCAAAATGCCATTGAAAAGACAGATTTAATGTATTAGTTTAGTATACATGGTGATTTAAAGATTAGAATATGTTAAACAAACTGTGTCAGAAATTATAAATAAACTGAGTAAAATTATCCTTAAATTGCTAGACAAGTCTTCACATTTAATGTTACATTAATGAGTTTTGTACAGAGACTGTTTAGAATAAAATCCTTTTTCATCAGATGTTGCACATATGTTTTCACTGTTTGTTTTTCTTCAAAGCAAAACTTAATGAAACAGCTAATAAAACCCAATTTTACTCCTGATTCTTGAAAGAAACAAGCCCTTGAAGTGCACACACTGTTTATTCTTTTGCACTGGTTTTTGCTACTTTTCAGCATGTAAATTTTCCAGTAATGGAAAACAGTCAAAGCCATAAAGCTTTTCTTCCAAGTCTTATAAACCTAGTGTTTATTTCTTATTTGTAAAGCGATTGCACAAGAGAGACGTGCTTTGCACACATACAGAGAAGTTTGTTCTCAGATCTTCGTGTTCACCTCCTGCTGGCTTCAGGAGGGTGTACTTTGTGTGCATTTAAATGGATCTTTATTATGTAAATAATCAAGAACCAGAATAGGAGTTTTAACTACCCTAAAAAAAATGAGAGGTTTCAAAGTGAAGGGCATATATGAGACTCCTGGATCCTGTTACTCTCATAAACTTGTATTAGATTGGTGAATAGCTTATGAAAAAGGATCAGACTTAGAAATCTATAGATGGCAGATGTGTATGTACCCCAAGTGACTTTTTCACTAACCAGAGCATATGCCATTCTCTGTCTTCCTGCTTCTTTATGGAGAGGCCTGACTCTGATGACAGGGTGGAGGTGGATATTTGTGTTGAAATGAGAGAGGTCGTACTACTCAAAGTGTGGTCTGGTCCTAGATTGGAACCAGTGCAAGGAAATAAGTACAGAAATTGGAAATGAATGCTAAGAAGCTTGTAAGTAATTTGACAGAGTAATTTTACATCTGTCAAATATAATTTAAAAATTGATACTGATAATGGGGAGAAGTCTATGCATATTGGAGGGCAGGTGGTGTATGGGAAATCTCTGTGCCTTCCTTTCAACTTCACTGTGACCTAAAGCTGCTCCAAAAAATAAGTTTCTTTAGTTATTTTTTAAGTTGGGGGCTAGTATTTTATATGCTTTGAATTTTTTATTTCATTTTTTCTAGTAATTCATTTTTAGTGTTTTTTCACAAAAGTATGTGTGTAACAGATTGGAAATAAAAATCCTGATCTTTCACCACAGATGGTTGGAAAAGCATTTGGTCTAGGATGAGATTTTCAAATGTTGATTTATGTCCCTTTGCCCCAATATATAACATTAGATATTAAAATTTGAATAAAGAGAAAAGATCATTATATATAATGAACTAAGGATTTGGATCGTAGAACCTGAAGTGGAGATATTCTGTGTATCCCATGAAAGGCAGGCCCATATGCTCAAGTGACCACTAAGTGGGAGTTGACATACTCATAAGAAAATCAGAAAGCCTGACTAAAATTTATATCTAAGTGGAGGTGGGCTATTGCCAAATTGAGATTTTTAAAAATTAAGGCAGTTTTTAGGAAGAGGAAAGGGAGGAAAAGAGAGAGCTAAGTTATGCACACTGTGACAATTTGGAAGGGTTAGGAATTTGGATCACCACGGGACATTATATGGGTCGTGACAATAAAGCAGAGGTAGAAAGGGGAGTGCATTGAAGACAAGTTTCATTCACTGCTCAGTTGTACCTAGGTGTCTTAGTGCTACTGAAAATCACTGCAAGGCATGCCTTTTTGGTATGCATTTTATTCATTGCTGATACTTAGACCAGCAATCAGAATATGAAGTTGGGATTTATGTATTATATAACCTTGAGTCCTAACCATGTTCATGAGTCATAGAAATAGAGGTCTGGGCTTAGAAGGTCATATAATTCACCTTGTTTAGGATACTGCTCCTGTTATGGCTGCTTATGATGCATTAGCTTTTTTGTAGCCATGCTGTAAGTTCTGCTCATGAGGGTGGAGTGTGGTGAAAGGGAGATACATTGTGCCTAACATTCAAGAAGCAGAGGTCCCAAGCCTGTGTTGACCTAGGATGAGATTCACCCAGAGGATAGTCCAAGAACATTCTAAGCTTGAGAAAGAGAAAGAAACTTATCAGGGAGAAAGCTGGAAGTTGAATACTATATCAGAGCTTCCTAATTGCTATGCCATATCACATTGCTGTGCCATGAACAGGCTACAGGTGAGTTCAAGACACTAAAGTTATGGTTTATTACCAGTGTTTTGAACAGCCATTGAGGCATATGTAGTAGTGGACATGCTATGTTAGCAATATTTTAATTGCTCCCTATGTAAACTCCTTAAATTTACTATTTATTTTGGTCCAAAAAGCTTTAGGTGTGGCACCTGTGGTCAGGAAGGTCTCTATAGTAGCCATATCACTTAGCATCTAGCCTTGACTTTAGACCTTGAACTATCCCAGCATGTCTGATTACATACTTGTGATATCTTGTCATCAGTAAGTTTTAAAAAAAAATTTTAAATTGTGTAAAAATATAAATAATATAAAATTACCATTTTAACCATTTGAATTAAAGTTAACAATAGTGATAAAAATACATGACAAAGTTTACTATATTAACTCATTTTTAAGTGGTTCAGTTCAGCAGTACAGTTCAGTAGTATTAAGTATATTCACATTATTATGCAAACATCACTACCATCTTTCCCCAGAATGTTTTTATCTTTGTAAACTGAAACCTTTAACTACAAAATAACTTCCTAACCCGCTTACCCCAAGCCCCAGGCAATCACCATTTCACTTTCTGTTTCTATGAACTTGATTGCTCTAGGTACCACATATAAGTGGAATCATAATATTTATCTTTTTCTAATGAGTATATTTCACTCAGCATAATGTCATCAAGGTTTATCCATATGGTTGCATGGATCATAATCTCCTTCCTTTTTAAGGGTGAATAATATTCCATTGTGTGTATGTGTGTATATATGTAAAAAATATATTTTATTTGTCTATTCATCTATTGATGGGTATTTGTGTTGCTTTTAGCTTTTAAACTTTTGTTTTTTTAATGCATGTAAAATATTTGTATTTTAATGTCAATTTTGTTTGCTATTTTCATTAATATCATTTTATCATTTTCCTGACTTAGGACTTATGTATGATTATTTTTATTACTTTCATTACCATTTTCTGATATTGTGTTATGAAACAAAAATTGATTTTTGTTACTTCTTGATTTATGTATTTTGTTTTTGCTTTCGTATTAACAATCAGCCAAAGTCATATGATTGATAGAATTCTATAGTTAATTATTTGTTTTTGAAAATTAAAAAATATATGTTTCAGACATCAAGAAATAACTGAGGATAATTTAATGAAGTTGACTTATTAAGAAGCTTTCTAGCTTCATAAAATAAATTTGTCAAATATTTTAATTGTATACCAGTTTATATATTATATATATTTTGTGGCTATTTCAAAGTTTTACTTTTTGGAATAAACAAAAAAATCAATAATTAATTATTTTAATTTTCATAAAACTTATTTTTAAAATATTTCAGTGACCACAAAAGATTTCCTATTTCTATAAATATATTTTATGTAATTTTTTAAAAAGATTTTATTTATTTATTTTTTAGAGAGTGGGGAAGGGAGGGAGAAAGATTGGGAGAGAAACATCAATGTGTGGTTGCCTCTTATGTGCCTGCTCCTGGGGACCTGGCCCTCAACCCAGGCATATGCCCTGACTGGGAATTGAACTGGTGACCCTTTGTTTCTCAGGCCAGTGCTCAATCCACTGAGACACATCATCCAGGGCAGATTTTATGTAGTTTTAAAAGCCTACAGGCTCTACTAGTTATTTCTATTTTTAAAAGATTTAAATTTTATAGTTATAATACTCCATTTTTTATCTTAATTGATAACTTTTCATTAAAGCTGGAAAGCCATCAGTTTTATAGACAAACAGAGTATAACAAAAAAAATTGAAGTGACTAGTTAGGTAATGAAATGAGAATCATTTCAAACTTGGAAGTGTGTCCTCAGTAACTTTTTTTCTCTCAGACTAAAATAGCCTTACTGGCAGGAAAAGTTATCAGATGAAGACAAGGTACCAAGCAAAGTACACTGGCACCTCACCACAAAAACTCATCTTGTGCAGGAAAAGACTGGAGCATTTTCAAAGTTTTGCAAAAGCAACAGAAAAAAAAAACAAGCTATTTTTGAGATTGGTTCCAACAATGAACTTTTTCAGTTTATTTAGATTAAGCTAAATAGACAGTTACGAGGTCACAGCATTAAAAACTGAAGCCAAACTGTCTCACATAAGGATGGAAGCTTTCATTTTACCAGCCAATAATCTAGGAACTGAGGCCAGTAAAGCAAAAGAGATGGAAAAAATGGCACTCCTAAATAATCCTTGTAAATATATTGATATGTCAGATAATCCAGATTGTTATTATATCAAACAGGAATTCATTTCAGATTGATAAATCTAGTCATGTCGGAAATGGCCAAATTCCAGTAGTTAGAATTCCTAAGAAGAAATGCTGGGAAGAATATCAGTTCACTGTAAAGAAGTATCAGAACAAGTGCCTGGGGATGAAATATTGAAGGTGGCGCACTCAAACTTGGAAGCAAAGAGGTTCGTGCTGGGATTTGCATGCTGATGGAGTGGCTGCAGCTACAAGAACATGTAACGGCTGCACATCAGGAGTCATGGAAACACTGAGATTCAAATAATGTGCTGTTTTATTCACAGCAAAACTCTGTTGGATAAAACTTTGCTTATATATGGGTTACACATAGTCTGATGTATCTAAATGGAGAATCTAATATAACTGAGGCTGTTTCTCTCACATCTGTTTTTCAGCTTCATGTGTAGAATTGGGATTGGAATACAACTTTCCACTGTTTCACACTGAAGGGCCATAGAGGTCTGTCAAAAGTTTATGATCTAGAAGGAGAATTAGAACCTTTTTTGGTAAACAATTCTTGCCTTGAAGATTTCGTTAAAAGGTAGTTATTGTCTTGAAAACATGGCATAATTAGCTGAATGAATGAACCCAGTAGAAAATTACCAGGACCTCATGATAATGTATTCACATACACTGATAAAATTTATGGATTCAGGGCAAAAAATGGAACTTGGAAATGTGGGGTTAAAAAATATTCACTTGAGGTGTTTAGTCTATGTCACCATTTGAATAGCAAAGAGTTATTATTAAGACAAGTAGAACAACAACTTGTATACTTAAGAAAAGCTACATTATTGTTTTGAAATGCATGATTTCCATTGTATTCATAATTTATTTGTAGTCTCAAAAGAAATTTTCACATTATATTTGTCAATGAAAATACTAAAGTAATATCTATTTGATTTACTAAATGACGGGACTTTTGAGATACAGATTTAAATTATCCATATTCCGATTAGTGATGAGAAAGGAGTTTCTATCATTTGGACAAAAGTAATAAATACTCTTCTGTATATAAACAGAAAGATTAGTCTGGGCCTGGAGGTAGGAATGAGGATTAACTGAAAATATTATATAATACTAAGAAAATGTATTTAAGATATTTTTAAACAAAGTTACATATAAACACCACCAAATCCCCTCCACTTCACTCCATTATACTGTTCAACTATGCATTATTATGTGTGGCATGATGTGAAAAGGGTTAAGAAGTTGTGGATTGACCATTTGGAAAGATGAGGCAAGAATGTTAACTGTGACAGGTTCCAAATTCACCAAGAAATTTCAGAGAATGGAATAAAAGAGAGGACTGGGAGAGGGTCAAGTTTCAGGAAATAAATTCACCAACTGAGTATGTGTGATGGGACAGAATCTTCTGTGTCTTATGTTCTACTGCTGTGGGGGATAAGGGTCAGCAGTAGTGGGATGGATAGGTGGCAGGAGGATGATGGACTGGACTGACCTGGATTAAGCCAAATAGCTGTTCAGGTGTCATGTAAAGGTTACGTTGAGGAGTAAAGTCCAGGGAGGAAAAGTAGACTATCATAATCTTCTCTCACTCACTCATGGGGATTGATCAAAGTAAGTTTACTCATGTAGCAGAAACCTATTTTTGGAAAAAAAGCACTCATTAACATTTATTTAGTATCAGGTTCTATCCTAAGTGTTTTGCATGTATTAACTGAGTTTATGTTCACACTGGCTGGTAGTTGTCATTATTATCCCCACTTTACAGATGAGGTACCTGAGGTTGCACTTATTATTTATGGCAGAGCTGAAATATGAATTTAGGCAGTGTGTGCACTTAACTCTATGCCATATGCTTTTCAAATCCCTACTAATACTAACCACCCATCTCCTTCTCAACTCCCAGCCCTGGTCCCAAGGCATACTGGGTCTTCTCCTCTGGAGGGCATGGCCTCCAAAAATGCTACATTTAGTAGGGCCTACTCCTGGACTGTGACTTGGGTGTTGCTGGGCCTCACTTCAGTTGGTTGTTTGGGGGGAAGCTAAAGAATATAGTCTGATCTTAAAATGTTTTAAGAACCTTTTACTCTGTAGCAGCAAACCATTTAGATAGCTGTGCTTTTAGAGTATGGTGGCCATGCCACCCTAGCCACATATGGCTTATTCAAATTGAAATTTAAATTAAGTAAAATTAAATAAAATAAAAATTTGTCTCCCTAATTGCACTAGCCCCATTTCAAGTGGCTACTGCTCACTTGTTTTGGACAGCATGAAGAACATTCCCATCATTGCAGCTGATTCATTGTCCAGTAGCATTCTCACTGGTCTTCTCCAAGTCCACTACATCAGAAGGGAGCACTTATTTCCTCTTGGCTTCAGACTCCTTAGGTTGCCTTACTTTAGTTGTTGCCCCATTGATTCTGTCTTTCCTCATCTCGTGAGTGACAGCAGTACCAGAATATAACAGATTTTTGTGGTCATTAGTTGTTTTCTTGAACAGTTCTGTAGTACTGTTGACCTTGCTCTCCTTACCTTATCCTGCAAGTGCAACAGTTACAAACTGAGTTCTAAGAAATCCCTATTTGACAGCCTGTCACACTTTGGCTCCTATTGAACTTGAAGGCATCTAGTGCTCTTGTGGATTAAAAGTGTGTATTACTGTTAAGCAAGAACTCCAATACTTGTATACTTGGATTTTTAAGCCTAATTTTAGGATTTTATTTTTATTCATACTGAATATCATCTGATTTTTGACTGTTGTGACTGAGGGTTTTTTAAAATTAAATCTTGATTTGATTATCTGATAAATCATCATTATTATTGTATCCAACTTTGATAAGCACGTGTTTGTAGGTTGGCTAAAAAGAAGTCCTGTCAAACTGATCTCTTAATTCCTTTGAGAAGGTTATCAGATTGTCATGATGGTGTAGGAGCAGTGAGTTTGATCTCAGCCAAATCATTTAGAATGTTTTCAGGGGCAGGCAATTAGATTAGTAAGGACTACATAAATCGTATCAAATTTGAAAAAGCTAAGAATATTTAATCTAGAGAAAAATACACTATTTTAGATATTCATAGGACTGTGCTGAGTGAGCAGTGTTGATCAGTAGAATTTATTGTTATCAAAGGAAATTATTTTAGATATTCATAGGACTGTGCTGAGTGAGCAGTGTTGATCAGTAGAATTTATTGTTATCAAAGGAAATTATGAAGGTTAGTATGAAAAATATAAAGTGTTTTTATTGTTCAGGGGAACATACATAGGTTCTCAAGACCTTGGAGCAGCACCATATAAGAAGGAGTAACTGCAGGATATTTCCATTCTTATGACCGTGTAAGTGAAGTGAGCCAAAAAACACAGTGGGAAATAAACGAAGTAGGGTTAAGTTTTCATTAAAGGCTATGCCTTGCATTCACCACTCCTGTTGCCCTGGCAACTGGGCTCCCTCGAATACTAATGACATTATAATGAGAACAAAACACATGCAAATACAGTAAATAGTAATTAGAGGCAGAGAGCCATACATGGAGTAGTGAGCTCCACCTTGGGAAGGTCTGGGGAGGAGCTGGTGAAGGATTTGTCCTGAAGACAAAGAGAGAAAGAAAGAGGTGATGAAAGAAAGACTTGGGGTTATGCATAAAAGAGTTAAATTGAGTCTGCTTAGAGCACACTCTAGCATTTGTCTCCTACAAATGCCTGTTGTTTCTTCAAGCAGAATTTAGTCAAGTCAGAAGCCATGCAGTTGTACAACCACATTGTGTTAAACATTCTACCTGTTAGCATCTCTGTATAAAAAGAATCTTAGCTGTATTTACCTTAGGTTTGGAGTAATGGAGCAGCCTGCTACTTGGAATGCCCTCTCTGCCCACATGGGGTAGGGCTGGGCCTGCTCAGACAAGGCACTGGGGCTGGGATGTGTAGCCAAAAGTCAGTCTTGGTGAAGAAAGAGACTTAATTCTGTGTTGCATCAGATGGAACAGGTAGGAACAATGAAGGACTATATTTGGTTAATACAAGATGTAACTGACTACTAACACATGCTGTCTATGTCACCGACAATATGTCAGGAGATGCTGAGTGACTGCATCCTCAGAGGTGATAGAATTTTTTAAAAAATTTATTTACTTATTTTTAGAGAGAGAAAGGGAGGGAAAAAGAGAGGGAGGGAAAAATCTATGTGTGAGGGAAACATCAATCGGTTGCCTCCCACGTGCACCCCAACTGGGGACCTGGCCTATAATCTAGGCATGTGCCCTGACCAGGAATCAAACCAGTGACCTTTCACTTTGCTGGATGATGCTCAACCAACTGACCCACTGGTCAGGGTGACAGATAGGATTTTTGATTTGCCCAAATGATTAGACTCAAAGTCTATTAATTTGTGCTCAGTTTTATTCTTTTCCCTTTATTTCATTTTATTCAGGCTCTTCTGTCTTTTCAGTTTTTATGGCCACATGTTTGTGTAAATTTTTTGGAAATTGTTAGGAAATGTTATATTATCTGCTTCCATTTTCCTAATTCTTTGATTTATTTTCTCGGTGTCAGCTAAACTATAGATTATTGATTAGAAATCTCTAGAAATAGGCATTAAGATTCATAAACTTACTATTCTTTTTTCCTTTCCTTTCATTTGGTTAAAAAAAAGTTTAAAAATTTTACAAGAATGCACATATACTTTTGTAAAATTTGCATTAGTTTGTAAGTAAAAGTTCAAGTGTTAAAGATGTATATATATGGTAAAATGTTTATAACCCATTCAGCTGCTTCTCACCCTGTGTCAGCTCCCAGTCCAAAGTTCTCCTCTGAAAAACCAGTGTTAACAACTTGGGGAATAAACTTCAAAATTTCTTGTTATGCACTTATATGTTGCTATATATTATAATCCACACTATTAAGACATTACTAATATCTCACACTTAGTGATTGCTATATGCCAGCAAAAAGAAACTGACTTTTCTGTATATTATTTCATTTAATCCTTAGAGCCTGCCTTTGAGGGCTTTATGGAAGGGGAAAGAAGGCCAGGAGAAGTTAAGAAACTTGTCCAAGGTGACAAGACAAATTTATACCCCAGGAAATCTGATTTGGAGCTCATGCTTTCTCTCACACATGAGCCTGCCTGCTCTGCAGGTAACATATAGTACGTACATTTTCTTTTTCCATATACCTGGAATCAGTCATTCCATATGATTATTCTTCAAGTAATTTTTTTAAAACATAATAGTCAAAGGTCATTTTATATCAATAACTCACCTCTTCCAGGTTTTTTTTAATCGTTGCATTTTATTCCCTTGTTCAGGTATACCATAATTTAAGCATTTCTGTATTGATAGGCATTTAATTTGCTATTACAAATACTTTAATAAATATTCATGTAATATAATTTTTATGTGTACTTATATATTTCTGCAGAAAGGTAGTTCAAAATAGGCTTGCTGAATGAGAGAGCATGTTTACCTTACATTTTGATAGATACTGCAAAATTGGCACAGTATCACTCCCTTCTTGAAATATTCTTTGCTTGGTATTGGGAACACTGGCTTCTTGGTTTCCTTCTACCTTATGATTACTCCTTCTTGGCTTCCTCTGCTGGTTCCTTCTCATTTCCCAACAGCTCAACTCTGGAGTGCCCCAGGCCTTGATCTTTGGACTGCTTTTTTTTTTTTTTTTTTTTTTTGCTAATTAGATTCACTCCCTAGGAGATCTTATCCAGCCCCTTGGCTGTAAATACTATACATTCACTGATGATTCTTGACTTTATAATTTCAGCACCTATCATGTCCCTAACTGTAGGCTTTTATATCCAGGAACTTAATTGACATTCCATTTGAATGTCTATGAGGCATATTTAACTCATTTTTACTTAACCTTCAACTTGCCACTTTCATATCTCAGGACAAGAACCTGGAGTTCCCCTCGACTCTTCTCTTCCTCTTGCATCCCATGTTTAATCCTTTAGTGCATCCATTTTCTCTACCTTCAAAATATAGTCATAATTAACTACTTCTCACCATCTCTACTGTACCACGTTAGCCCAGGCTGCCATCATTTCTTGTCTGGCTTATTGCTATAGCTTCCTAATTAATGCTCACTTAGAATCTCATCTCTAAACTACAGCTAAAGTTATCTTCTAAAAATGTGAGGGAGACTTCCAGTCGAGATGGCAGAGTAGGCAGACATGGCTTGCCTCCTTGCCCAATCACATCAAAATTACAAAATAGAACAACTACAACTCAGAACTGTCAGAAATCAGGCTGAATGGAAATTCTACATGTATGGAATTGAAGAAGAAATGACATTGAGACTGGTAGGAGGGGTAGAGATGCAGAACAGGTTAGTCCCACACTCACATGTGGTAGATAAAAATTGGGAGGGGTATCTCAGGACTGAGGGGTCCCAGTTCCACACCAGGATCCCCAGTCCAGAGCTCCAATGCCAGGAGATAAGTCTCCATAACACCTGGCTGTAAAAACCAGTGGGGGTTGAAGCTGTGGAAGACAGAAATTTCTACAGTCATAGGCAGTTCCTCTTAAAGAGTCTGTGCACAGACTACTTGGACTCACTTTCCCTGATCTCCCATGTTGGGGAAGCAGATTGAAAGGCCTCAGAGATGTATAAGGAGGGACTGAATTGTCAGGCCTCAGGGTGAGAGCTGCGGGCAGCTTTCACTCAGACAGAAGTGCTGGCAGAGGCCATTGTTCCTTTTCTGAGCCCTTCCCCCACAGAGTCACAGAACTGCCAGGCTGGTTCCCCTTCTGAAACTCCATTAACCTGGCTATCATTGTTTTCCCCACTCTGATGATTCCCCAAGGCCCTGCCCTACCCAACTTTTGGACCCACCCAAGCTGTTTCCAATGGTTTTTCATATGATTGGCTTGTCTTGGCCTATGCTTCAGATTTCTCTAAATTCTCTCAAATAGGCAGCATCTGGCTTCAGCAAGCCCTGTGCCTTTTAATAAGTTGCCCTTGACCCCACACTGCAGCAGCTCACCTTGGTTCAAAGCTTAGCCTCACCCAGGCACCTCCAAGCCAAGCACAAGTAGCAGCAATCTACAGATTGCTTTGTAGATTATGTGACCCTGGACAGAACACAGGAGGTGGCTGACTTTAGATGTACCAACAACAATCAAGGCTCATCTACAAGAGGAGGATGTATACAGTGCTCATGGCAGGCACATGTTGAGTAGCCAGCTTGGGTAATAGGGAGGTTGTGCCCCTGGACTCTATAAGAGACCTACTACATTAGGCCATTCTACCTAACCTGGGAGACATAGCAGCTCTACATAATACATATAAACAAACACAGGGACACTGCCAAGATGAGGAGACAAAGGAGTGTGGCCCAAATGAAAGAACAGATCAAAACTTCAGAAAAAGAGCTAAACGAAGTGGAGAGAAGCAATCTATCAGATACAGAGTTCAAAACACTGGTTATAAGGATTTTCAAGGAAAATCCTTGGTGAGGACCTCAACAACATAAAAAAGATTCAATCAGAAATGAAGCATACACTAATTGAAATAAAAATTTATAGGGAATCAACAGTAGAGTATATAAAGGCAAGAATGAAATCAGTGGTTTGGGATATAAGGAAGCACAAAACAACCAATCATAACAGCAAGGAGAAAAAAGAATAAAAAAAAATGAGGATAGTGGAAGTGGCCTCTGGGACAACTTCAAGTATACCAACATTTGCATCATGGCGGTGCCGGAAGGAGAAGAGAGAGCAAGAAATCAAAAACCTATTTGAAGAAATGACAGAAACCTTCCCTAACTTGGTGAAGGAAATAGACATTCAAGTGCAAGAAGTACAGAGAGTCCCACACAAGATGGACTCAAAGAGGCCCACACCAAGACACATCATAATTAAAATTCCAAAGGTTAAAGACAAAGAAGAATCTTAACAGCAGCAAGAGAAATGCAGTTAGTTACCTACAGGTTAGTTAGTTCCTATAAGACTGTCAGCTGACTTCTCAAACTTTGCAAGCTAGAAGGGAATGGCAAGAAATAGTCAGTATGATGAAAAGCAAGGACCTACAACCAAGGCTATTTTACTCAGCAAAGCTATCATTTACAATCAAAGAACAGATAAAGAGCTTCCCAGACAAGAAAAAGCTAAAGGAGTTCATCACCACAAAACCAGTATTATATGAAGTGTTAAAGGGTCTTCTTTAAGAAGAAGATAAAAAATATAAACAACAAAATGGCAACAAATACATATCTATGAAAAATTGAATCTAAAAAAATAAATGAACAAGCAGAATGGAAACAGAATCGTAGATACAGAGAATGTTTTGATGGTTGTCACATGGAATGGGAGTCAAGGGGATGGGCAAAAAAGGTGAGGGGATTAAGAAGTACAAATTGGTAGTTACAGAAGAGTCATGGGATATAAAGTGCAGCATAGGGAATAGTGTAGCCAAAGAACTTATGCGCATGACCTGTGGACATGGACAACAGTGTGAGGACTGCCTGAGGGAGTAGAGGGGCTAGGTGAAGGGGATAAAGGGGGAAAAAATTAGGACAACTGTAATAGCATAAACAAAATATAACTTAAAGAATGTGAGTACAGTCATATAATTCTGCAGCTCATAATCCTCCAATAGCTTCCAGTTTTAGTCTGAGTAAAATGCAAAGCTTTGACCATAACTTCCAGACCTAAACAATTCTTGTCCCCGTTTCTCTCTAATCTCATGTTAATATCATCCTCCAGCTCCTTCAACTCAGCTTCAACTGTACTAATTTTCCTGCTGTTTCTTTCATGGGACCTTGGCACTTCCCATTTTTCCCCTAGCTTTCTGACCTGTTCCCTCACTTCTTTCAAATCTTTAGTCCTATCTGCCCCCGTACCTGTGTAAAATAGCATCTTCCTAACCCTATCACTTCCAATGCGCCTTATCTTAATTTATTTTTACCTGCTCTACAGGGTCTGGCAGAAGTAAGGCCTGGCTGAGTGTGGTTGGTAGGGTAATAATATGGGTGTAAAAATTGACCATTTTAGTTTGAACATTTCACCTAAGATGTCATATGGTGTGCTTGAATGTGATATTGTTGTGTTATAAAATTGCATACCTATGATTTTATAATAAAAGCTTTTGTAACAAAAAAGTGATTATTTGTGCTGGACCTGGTAGTTATTTGTTATCTTCCCTGCCCTGCCCGGGTCCTCCAGAAGGCAAGCTCCAGGAGGGCAAGAACTTTTGTTTGTTTTGGTCACTGTTGTATTTCTAGGGGTTCATATGACACATTGCACAAAATAGGCACTAATAATATTTATTGAATGAATGAATGAGAACATGAACAAAATTTGTAGTAGTACTGTAGCAGTTTATACTCTTATCAAAAAGTATATGAGTATGCCCATTTTCTCATACTCTCTAACTCTAGAGAGAAGAGTTTTCTTCTTTTAACATACTCTAGCTCTTTAACTCGAACAATTTTAGTTATTACTAATGCTCTTTAGTTAATTTTGATATCTGACAATCTTACCATTCATTAATCTTTTTTAAAAATTAACTACTTCTCTGTATTTTCTTTTTAAGATAAATTTGAGAATCACTTTACAAGTTTTATTAAAAATATGGATTTTTTTTCATGTCACAGTAAAGTTGTAGAGTTTTCTTGACATGATAGGTATTTTTTTTGATTTTTAACAATTACTGACAAAAGTATACCAAAAATGATATATTTTATTTATATGATTTTAATGGATTACTGCTACATTTGTAAAGTTACGGATTTTTACAAATCAATAACACTCTAGAACACTTACTTATTATTTTTTTCTGTTGATTCTTACATTAAGCAGACAATGAAACCATCTGCCATTTTATTTTTTCTTTTACAAAAAGTTTCTCTAAGCAGTGAGCTGGGACAGTTATAAAACTTACTTTGTTATTTCTCTTAGAGATCACTGTTCTTTGCTGCCTGTGACCAATATCTGAAAAACCCTGATTTTATATATTTTTTTTTTGGTTTTCTAGCTGTTTAAAATGGGAGGGTAAATCTAGTCTCTGTTATTTCTACATGGCTAGAAAACCAAAGAAACACAAGAATGAAAAAAATATTGGAGGGTGCCAGTATGTCCCCCCATTATGTGAAGTGAAATGTAATAAATACAGATTTTAGGCTAATACATTATTACACATATGATCATAAATCTAGGTGGTCTGTTTCCAATCCTAAGGTTGGGAACACAGCAGTGAGAATTTGATTTTCTCATAGAAATGAAGGACAAGAGGTATTAAAGGAAGAGGCCCTAAGATTTGTAGCATAAGTGTGGGGTGAGATGCTGTGCTTCTGCTTCTGCTTCTGCTTCTGCCATTTCATTGTGTCTGCCCAGCTTTCATACCTTCCCTACCTGATGCAAAGGCTGCCAGCTTCCTTCTTCTGAGTCTTGCTGATGTCAAGCTGTGGAAAGCATGAGTTCTGATGGACGATACAGAAGAAGAGGGCATTTATTACAAGAGCTTCAAACATGCACAGACTTGGAGTGGTAATGACAATGAGGGCAGAGACTGTGACTCATTCTGGGAAATATGTCAGGAAACTTTTGTTACATTAATAACAAAGGTTGAGTGGATAACACCCTCCCTGTCTCCCTCCTCCTTTTTCCTCTTGTCTGCCAGCAGTGAGGGTTTGCCATGTGTCTGGTATGAAACCAAGTTGTGGATACTAGATGCTCTTTTTTTTGCAAATAGAATGACCAGTAAAATCTTCAGTCTCACGTTATCTAGTCCCCATGAGAAAGAGCAGTGATTGTACTACCATGTAGCCTTCTCTAAAAGCTGTAGTACCTCCATTCCCATTTTTGGTCAAAGTCCATTTGGTGTCCAGCAGCAACCATGAGAATATGCCTGGTGTTTTCAGGCTGGAACAGCTTCCGAAGCACTGGCCATTAACCCTGTCCTACCTCAGCTGTTCCTCTGAGGAAGCTGATTTTGGACTTCTAGCCTCTAGATCCAGAACTGGAAGAGAATGAATTTCTCACTTCCTTTCTTTCTTCCCACCCTCATAGCTGAATCCTTTTCTGAGTAGAACTGCTGAAGCTCAGGCATCCTTTATTTCACAAAAAGTGATAAAGTTAATAAATTACGTGTACTGCTTTACAAGAATAGTGCTTTGATATCAAAGTGACAGCTTACTACCCTAATAATTTTCTACTGTCAGACTATCACATTTCTTTCAATTTACTTTATTAAGTACAAATTACTTTAATACTCTTAAGTCTCTTGAATCATTGTCTTATAACAGGTAATATTATAAAAAGAAATAATTTATTTAGGAGAGGAATAAGACTTGGAGTAACTTTCAATCCAGAAATCAAGATGGGAAAGTTCAGAACTTGAATCATTTATATGTTTTCTTCCTTATTTTCACTATGACATTGGAAAAGCAATGTTCAACCTTTGAGAACATTTCAACTAGAGCAAAAAAAAATATGGTAAAATGTCTACAAACTTAAGTTGGAAGTAGAAACAAAGACAGCTGGCTCCCCATATCTCCTCCAATCAGTTATACCGTCCATTGGCCATTCCTTCGGAGCAAAAAGCAGCAATGCTCTGGGAAGCAAATCCACATTGTTTACTATAATGAAAAGTATGAGACACACACAGAGGTCCTACATCTGTGAACTGAAAATTGAAAAATCAAAATGGACAAGCTGGAAAACCTGAAAACAAGACATTATTAAAAATTGAAAGAGGGAAAAGAGAATGAAATCCTATAGATGCTTACAAGTGAAACCTACCATTATAGAGCTCTCTGTTGAAAGTGTTAATAAAGAAAATGGAACCAGTGGGATCTAAATTACCTTTGATGCTTTGGTTCCAAGAAAGAGAAGGAATTTAGCATCCTTTAAACTGTAACCATTTTTAAAACATGTGTGAAATAAGTAGACTGTTTAAGTACATGTGTTTACATATGCATGCATGCTTCTCCTCAAATAAAGTCTCTGAAAGGCCCAGTAACATTTTCTGGCCACGTACGTTGCTGATTTTCTTCTGCTCCATATTTCTTAGGGCTGCGGGCTTTGGTGTGCTTTGACCTGTTCAAGGAAGGGGACAGGGGTGTGTTCTACTGCTCATCTAGGAAGTGGAGAGGGGCTGGAGGTGGTCCTGCCAGGAAAAGAGAACAGGACTGTAGTAAGAAAGCTAACTTTTTACAAAGGAGCACACTGCTGGGATTCTCAGCATGTCTTTATTGAACAGGGTTGAAAATTGAGGCCCTAAATAGCATAAGAAAATGTCCACTTAAAAAAAAAAAAAAGTGAAGGTATGCTATAATTAGGTTGCGACTTAGGAAAGAAGTATTGGCCTTGTTTTGGTTTAACAACTAGATGGTTAGTTTAAAAAGGAGAGGAAATAAAAACAAAAATTAACATTGTATGTAAGAACATTTTATGGTTCCTAGAATAAGTTATTCTTGGCCAGGATCCACACAAGCATTTAGAAGGTATAACAGTATCAGAAACTGAACCAGAATTAGTGAGATTGGGTGAGTACTGGGAATGGGCATGAGGTGGAGATATAGTACCATATTCAGAATTGTGTTCTGCAGGATCTCTAAATCCTTAACAATTACTTTCCTACACCATCTAATGTTGGCATTTTAAAAAATGGACAGAGATTAGTTTAATGTCTGACCTACTCAGTATAACCTTTGCTTTTTCAGCAGCAGTTTTTACTTTTTTTTTTTTTTTTTGTACCCAAGATTAATCAGCTTTGGGCAGCTACTGGTAGTTTTGGTTTGACTGTTCACCAAGGGAAAAAGACAACTACTTGAGATCTATGGCCTAGGTTTGGCCTGTCCCTCAGGGTTCCATTAACCCTGAGGGTCGTGTTGCTCAGTGCCAGCAGTGACTTAGAAACTTCCACTTGTCTTAATTCCTCCCCAGTGGCCTTGGCCAGCCTATCCTACAGCTGATGATTGTGGGCAGTTAACTTGAGTTTAAGTCCCATAGGCAATAATTAATTACAAGGCAGAGCTGAGGCCCTTAGACAATCATCCGATCATTTTAGATAACAGTGCTTTTCTAGAAAAGATTGTTGAAAATATATTAAAATCTAACAACAGAAGTCCTACAGTTATTTGGGTAGTTGGGTTCCAACAGGCATAACTGAGCTCCCTGGGTGGCATGGCCGATGGCAGCTTGTAAGAAAGCAGACTCAAACATGTTTCATTAGGAAATCCTCAGGTCTTCATCCAACATATAGACAGCACTAACTAGAAAACTTGGTTATCTCTCTGGGGTTCTATAAAGCCTTCAGGACATTCTCTCCCTAGAAGTTCAAGATTGGAATGTATTGCAGCAATGTGATGGCCTGGAGGCCTTCGTTCAGAGAGCAACAAATGAAGTATTTGTTTAACATAAAATATTACTTATTTTTAGGCACAAAAGGAGTTTGTACACTAAAAAAGTAAGTTTCCTTCCTAACCCTCCCATCCTCTTCACCCAAACCCTCAGAGGTAAACACCAATATCAATGTTTTAAATGTCCTTTTAGATATATTCTGTGCACATATAAGCATATGCATTTATGTTTAAACAAATGATAATATAATATACATATATACATACTGTTGTGCACATCTTTTTTTTACTTAATGACCTATCTTGATTATTATTTCATATCAATAGTTATAGAATTTATTTTTATGCCTGCATGGCATTCCATTATTTGATGTACCATAATCTATTTAACCAACCCTCACTGGTAGTTATTTAGGTTATTTCCAATATTGTGTTATGAAAATAATACTTTAATACATATCATTGCATGAATTCTATTTCCTGATTCTCAACTGTATCTGTAAGATAAGTTCTTAGAAGTAGTATTTCTGGATGGAAGATATGTGGGTTGTTTTTTTTTTTGTACCTTAAATTTATATAATCTAACCTTAAGATACAGATAAAAACAGTAAAAGAAATCAACAAAAGCAATGCAAATGGCATATGAAAGTGTCACTACTATAAACTAGCAATCTGCCCTAGATCTGTAATTTATACAGCTCGGACAACTTTGCAGTCTGGAAGGCGGCCTCCTGCAGGATGTCTCTGGTTTCGTGGCACTCCACTGCTCACCAGCACAAACCCCAGACCGGTACTCCTGGACGTGTGGAAGTGGGACTGTAGCCAACTTTGCCTGATTGCATCCATTCCCATGAAGTCCATTCTCAGACCTTGAATGAACATATTTTGGGATAGTGCATTTTTAATTTGGATAGTTTTTGCCAACTTGCTCTTCAGGGAGGTGATACTAGTTTAAACTACCCTACCCCTGACAATGTATGAGAGTACCTGCCTGTTTTTTCCACATCTTTGTCTACATAGTATATTTCATGCTTTTTGAGCTTTGCCAATCTGATAAGTAAAAAAATGGTATCAGGTAACTTTAATTTGCATTTTTATGGGTAACATTGAACATATTTTTATGTGGTTAATATCCATGTGTACTTCTTCTTTAGTGACCTATCTGTTTACATTTTTCACTCATTTTCTTATTGGGTCTTTTTCTTATTGATTTGTTGGTACTATTAATATATATTAATATTAAAGCTATTTTTATAGTGACAAAATTAGTCCTTTCTTATAATATGAACTACACATAATTTTTTCACACTTTGATGTTTGTCTTTTAACTATATGGTGTTAAGAATTTTTTCATAAAGTAGAACTTATCAATATTTTGTCATGACTTTGAGGTTTTCAATTACTTTTAAAATATCTTTTTAATACTATATATGTATTTATATTTTCCAATGTTTTAATTCCAGTGTTTTAAATGATACATTTATGGTATCGTTTTTCTCATTTAAATCTTTATTCCTTATTTTGGTATAAGGCAAGGGGCGTTCTGTGTAGATAACAAGGAGTTTTGACTATGAGGAAGTATTCTCTTTGTTAGTGGTGTTTGGATTATAGCATTTTCTATTAGTTTCTCTTCTAATAGATGCTATTAGAAGCAACATGCTCTGTGGTGGAGGGCAGCAAGAAGTCCTGATGGTTGAAATTTAGTTGGACATGGGACAGTGACAGTTTTAGGTTATGAGATTGTGGGAGTTACAGATGAGTGGGTCAAGGCTGGGCAAGCTGCCAGAAAGTATGGTGTGAGGTGGTAGTGAAGACCACTTACAAAGCAGTCTCAGCATATCACAGCTCCAAGATGAGCATCCACAGATGTGGGCACATGGAGAATTCCAAGTGAGCTACCATATTTCTGCAGGTTGGGAGTCATTTGTTGCCTCTTCTCCCAAGGCAGTTGCAGAGTGCTGGGTTGACTATGTTCTCAGAGTTCAAAAGGAGAACTCCACTGAATTCAGTGCGGTGGTTCTCTACTCTGGCTGCTGCATTAGCATCTCCTGGGCAGATTCTGACTTCACTGGTCTGAAGGGGAACTTCAGCAACAGCAGTTTGCAAACTCCCTAGGTTCTTCTGATGTGCATCTAGGGTTGAGAACCACTGTTTAATGCGATCAGTTTGCAATCCCTTTGAGTCAGGGATTGCCAAGCAAACTGCCTTCATGCTTCCAAATGTGCACACGAATCACTTGGGATCCTGTTAAATATAGGTTCCAATTCAGCAGGTTTGGGGTGGGGCTTGAGATTTTGCCTGCCTAAAGCTCTCACCCAGGTGATGCTGAGGCTGCTTGTCCCCAGAGCGTACTTAAGTGACTTGAGCATCCTACACTATGTGAAAAGCGCTGGTTTACACCAGCCCATGAGGTCTACAGTAAGCATTTTTCTGCCATGATCCTGCTGTCTGGCAGATTTTGTTTAGTGTAGTCAAAGAACACTGGGGTCAACAGGCCTGCTTTCCACTTCCAACTCTGCCCCGAATTGGCGCTAATACAAGGCTCTTAAAAGTGCTTCAGTCCTTCACCCTCTAATCTCTGAAATGGGAAGGTGGGACTGGATAAACTGTAAGGGTCTTTTTGTTCCTGCCTCCTCCCACACAGGTCCAGGGTGTTTTATGTGAAATGGCAGCCTGGACTCTGTAGTAAGGACCCTGACTTGCCTTAGTGCCCTTTCTACCCCAGGGGCTGGGCTTCGGCCCTGAATTTAGTATTGACTAGAGGACATAAAACCAACCAATGTTAAGAAAAAATTAAAGAAGATTTTATGTTAAATTGTAAGCTATAGTAAGTACAAAACGAATTCAGGGAAGCAAGAGTGGTGCGTTGACTGGAAGAGTCAAGGGAGATACAAGTTAAACTTTGTTTACTGTCCTTTATGGCCTGTAGTGCTGATTCAGGGTGGTGGTTCTCATGTTTTCATGTTTTTGTCTTTAAAAAAACATTCTTCAACAGTGAAAAACAAAAGATATTTTTCTGTCTTAAACAGATGTAGGAGAAAGACCTACTTTTGTGGAAGTAAATGTTTGAAGAGAAACTAAAATGCTATAAACTCTTCTTTTTCTTTTTTTTAATAGCCTTTCTTTCTCTCTCTCCTCCCTCCCTCCCTCCCTCCCTCCCTCCCTCCCTCCCTCCCTCTTTCTCTCTCTCTCTCTTTCCTTCCTCCCTCCCTTCCTTCCTTCCTTCCTTCCTTCCTTCCTTCCTTCCTTCCTTCCTTCCTTCCTTCTTCTTTCTCTTTCTTTCATTTATTTTAGAGAGAATGGAAGGGAGAGAGAAACAGAGGGAGAGAAACATCAATAGGTGAGAGATACATGGATGTGTTGCCTCTAGCAGGCCCCCAACTGGGGACCAGGCCTGCAACCCAAGCATGTGCCCTGACTAGAAATCAAACCAGTGACCTTTTTGTGACCTTTCTGTGACCTTTCGGTTCATAGGTCCTTGCTCAATCCACTGAGCCACACTAACCAGGGCTCTTTTTCTATATTTAATTTTTCAAGGCCAATCTTGACTTTTAAGATATTGATACTGAAAAGAAAAATCACTACGACCAAATATAGGTGGAATCAAAAACCCTTGTGCACCTCCTTATAGAACTAATAAACTATCAGAAATTACCTAAAATGAAATTAAATTTTTTAAAATTTTAAGTAATATTAAAAATGACATATCTGTGTACCTTAACTCATTGGAAAGAGACCAGATAACTTGCTTGGATTTTATAGCATAGTTACACAGGAGTTTTTGACTCAACTCTTTTAGATTTCAAAGGAGATATATTTTGCATTGTAAGTAGAGGAGTTTTACCAAATAATAGCTTCCCCTCAAGGAAAGGTTGTATGACCAGTGTTTAGGTATTGAAAAATATGAAATAATACAGTTACCCTCATTTGATGAATTATATTCAGTATACACAATTTAGCTCTAACTATTCTCTGAATACCTCAAAGAGTTTTGTTTTTTTTCTGTATTGTTTAATTATTTTTAAATTGCAGACTGTCAGCCCTTTTTCTCAGAAACACATAGCATTATAGTTTTATTGTATTTGCTAAATCTTTATATAATCAACTATTGATTTTCTGTCATAATAAGAGTGATAATATAATAGAGTACAAATCTTCTAATTTTAAACTAATAAACACAATATATGTCATTTTATAGAAAGAATATTTTGGTTGCAAGTGACAGAAAACCCAACCAAAACTGGGTGAAGCAAAGAAGGGGGTTTTGGGGGCCATGTAATTGAAAACTTGGAGGGTAGAGCTAGCTTCAGATATGGTTGGTTTAAATAGTGTAATCAGGACCTGGTCTCTCTTCATCTCATGCCCTTGCTTCCCTTTGTGTTGGCTTCATTCTCAGGCTCCATTTAATCACATGGTGGCTGCCAACAGTGCCATGGTTTTATATTTCTGGTTCAAATCCCATAGAAACTAGAACAGCCTTCTCCTTCTCCCCTTCTCCTCAAAGTCTGAAATCATATCTCATTGGCTCTGATTGGATTCTTTGCCCTCCTCAGTCTCTGAGGCCAGCAGGACTGGTGCCCTGATTGGCCGGATCAGAGTCCTTTGGCTGTTCCTGGAGCTGGGGGCATGTCCACACTGACAGGGAAGAAGGGAATGATTCCTTAGAGGAAAGGTGGCCACTGTTTCAAGAGAAGGAGGAGTGGATACTTGATATGAAAAGCATCTACAACAGAAACTACTTATCTCTTTCTCTGTTTAACCCAATACTGAAAGTCATTTATAAGTGTAAATACAAGGATCTTAGTGGTGGAATACCATCAGGAATATGCTTTGTGTTTGGATCATATAGAACTGGAATTTAAAATAAAATTTTTTTTCTTTTATTTAATGTTCAATTGATGAGTAATTATTTAAAAAATATTTATTAGAATATAGAAAGAACCATGTTAAGTTGGACCCTGAGGACACAACAGTAAAGAAGATACAGTTGTTTTCCTTTGAAGAACTTATATACAAATGGAGGATCCAGGGTGGCAAGCATAAAACAACATTTTCATCTTTAAAAAGTAGAACCCTAGCCCTGGCTGGCGTAGCTCAGTGGATTGAGCGTGGGCCATGACCCAAAGTGTCGCAGGTTCGATTCCCAGTCAGGGCACATGCCTGGGTTGCAGGCCATGACCCACGGCAACTGCACATTGATGTTTCTCTGTCTGTCTGTCTGTCTCTCTCTCTCTCTCGCTCTCCCCCTCCTCCCTTCTCTCTCTAAAAATAAATAACTAAAAAATATATTTTTAAAAAAAGTAGAACCTTAATGAAATAATAAAAGATTGTGCAGTATTGGATACCTGATTGCTTACCTTACAGGCAGGAAGGATATTCAAAATGTTTATGAACCTGTGGCAGTGGCATCAACCAGTCAGAATGAGTTGGGTGTAGTCTGTCAGAGCTGGTGCTGATCACCACCAGCCAGCAGGGCTTAGCTATCTGGGAGGCATTGTAAAGGTCTTGCCATATTTCTCAAAACATGTAGTTTCTGTATTATTTTCCTGGGGTTACCATAACAAAGTATCATAAACAGGGTGGCTTAAAACTCAGAAATTCATTTTCTTGTAGTTCTGGAGGTTGGAAATCAGAAATTAAGGAGTCTTCAGGGCCATGCTCTCTCCAAAGGCTCTAGAGAAGAATCCTTTCCTGCTTCTTCTAGCTTTTGTTGGTTGATGGCGATCCTTGTCATTCTCTGGCTTGTAGATCGATGACTCTGGCTGTCTTCCTGTGGCCTCCCCTACAGAAATTTGTCTCTGTAGCCAAATTTCTCTATTCTTATAAGGACATCAGTCATATTGGATTTGGAATCTACCCTATTCCAATATGATCTTAATCTTGTCCTGATTACATCTGCACAGACTCTATTTCTAAATAAGATCACATTAATAGATTCTGGGGAAAAATGAATTTTGGTGGAACACTATTCAGTCCATCATAGTTACCTAAAATCAAATGCTCTTACATAGTTGGCGTGACACAAATTTTAAAAATATTCATTATTAAACTGCTCACAAACATTGTATTTTTTCCTTTTTTATTCTACAGATAAACACTGGATTTTTGAATCTTATTATAAGTACTTAAGTGAATTATGAATTTTTTAGTTGAAATGCTACTCTATTTTTTTACTGGGTCAGATTAAGTAACCACATCTTTCTTAATTATAGTTATTTTAATCTATAGTTATTTTAATCTGTGAAAATGTAAATGTTAGTACAGCAATTTGGTAAGGAAAATATAACTTTCATTAATATGTAAGTATGTTTGTGCATGAGGAGGTGTTACAGTTTTATACATGACTTTATTGAATTCAAACAAGTTTAGCCTAAAAAAAATAGAACTGACAACAATTAAATGAATATCATTCCATTAGTATATTTGAGAGAAAATATAAGAAACAGGAGAGAAATGCAACTGGTAAAGGGCTTGGATATTATATCTTTAAGAGAACATGAGAAAATGGTGGTGATTGTCTTCAACTCTTTGAACAATGGCTCTGTGGAAAAGAGTATAGATTCTAGAGGGAAGAACTAGGACCAGTAAGTTAAGGTTAAAGGGAAACAATCAAGTGCAATGTAAGACACAACTTTCCCACTGAACAATGTGCCGGTACCAAAATGGAGGTGACAGTGGTGAAGGGAGAAAAATGTAAGTTTCTGGAAGTGCCCAGGCAGATGCTGCGTAATTACCTCCCTGGGACATTTTAATGGCGATTTTGCTTGATCAAGAAATTGAAATGAAAGGTCCTTCATTTCAAGGTCTGTTGCAAGGTCTCCTAAAATTTCTCTTTTTATTTATGTCATGAAAATCAATATTACTTATGTGACATGGCATTTCTATAAGCTTATATTTTTTTAATAGCTGTGAAACTAAAGCACTATGCTATGACTTCTGTGCTAAGCAGTGCTTAGGGAAAAAGTGGGGGAGGGGCATGGATTTAATCTAAGAGTAGTATCAATAAGTGAGAAATGTGGGGAATAAAACTTCTATTTATTGGATGAGTTTATTCATATTATTTCATTTTAATATACTTGGTTTTTCATTGCTTGGTTTGGAACTTATGAGCAGCAATAAGTGTTAGAATGATGAATTCTTAAAATAACTGGCATTTTCTTATGTATTTTTTGGTGATGGAATACAGGACCATTCTGATGGATACATGTGCAAAACGCATTTTCAAATTAAAAATGGGACAGTGGTGTCACATCTAGGGGCATCTGCCCATGGACAGACGTGTCTTCCCATGGAGGTGAGTGATTTAACATGCCATGTTCTCCTTTTCAGTATTTGTGAAGTGTGAATTTAAAAATTTAATTCTGTTAAATATATACTTAAAATAAATAACTGCCATTGGGTCTCAGGCCTGTTGTTCAGGGAAAGTGAACATCATTTGTCAGGAGGTATTTTCTTCTATAATATTTTTATTTTACTTTGTTTTATTTTGCTTTTTATTGAATTTATTGGAGTGGCATTAGTTAATAAAATTATACAGGTTTCGGGTGTATAGTCTATATTACATCATCTTTATATTGCCTCCCTCCCCTCTGACAGTTGTCAGTCTGTTCTCTGTATCTATGAGTCTGTCTGTGTTTTGTTTGTTAGTTTATTTTGTTCATTAGATTCCACATATCAGTGATTCATATGATACTTGCCTTTCTCTGAATGGCTTATGTCACTTAGCATAATATTCCCAGGTCCATCCACGCTGTTGCAAAAAGTAGGAGTTCCTTCTTTTTTACTTCTATAATATTGAAAGTAGGAATTGTGGTACAGTTGAAATCCACTCTGAGTCTATACAGATTGTAGTGAGCCTTCACCCTTTTGGTTTCCACAGATGCCTTCCCTACATTGCCTCTTGATTTTTTCCCCAGGAAATCCCCTAGGATAATGCAGACCTGTCCCTCTGCTGTTTAATACCTGGCTGCAGACCTCTTTGCCATTTGCCTTTAACTCTTTTCCCTTATGCTCGTTAAAATATGCTAGATCTAGGTCTCATTCTGTAGGGTACTTTAACCTTGGCTTGAAAATCTTGCTAAATTAAATTTTAATATGGCTATAAAGGCTGAGTGGTTTTCTCGGATATTTTCAATTTAATTTTTATCAAAATGTAAATAACCCTATTGTACTGGTTGTTATTAATAAAATTTTTATATATCAATTGTAAAGATAAACAATAGAGAAATATATAAAAAGAGTAAAAAAACTCCCATATATCCTTCAACTGGAGGTAACCACTATTAATATTTTAATAAAGATCTATCCACACATTTCTGTCATGTACACACATGTACACGTACTTTTGTTTTGCAATGGACATTTATATCATGGACATCTTCCCATGTCAGTAAATGTAGAATTCCATAGTTCTATTTTTATGGTTCCATTACATCCCATCCTTTGGATGTACCATCATTGTGTGGAGTCCGTACTGAAGTAAAGTATTTGAATTTGAAAATGGAATTTTTGGGCTCCAATTGCTTTAACACAAAGGAAGAAATCACTTAGAATTATTTAGCATTCTGAGTATCCTTGTAAAATGGGTGAGGAGACTTGTTTTGTGAAGGAAGAGCTTCTTCTCAGGATCTATGAAATCGGATCCATTTGGCAATCTGGTTCTAACCCCCTCTGTCTGTGTACGACACTGGCAGTAAATAACTATCGCCAGTATAATTTGGTTTGCAAGTTATTCTTTAGGGTATTGTACTTGGTAATAAATTAAGTGCCCCCAGTGCATACTCAAATCTTGATTGCTTCTTTATAGTTTGAATAACCAACATCAAATCTGAAGCCAAGCATGTTAGGAAGCTTTTTAGTTCATTATATAATAACTTTAAAAATGCACATGGAAATGATGATTTAAAAGATGAATTATCAGCTTTTGCCTAGCAAGTTGGCAGATATTTGAAAAGCACTAAATTAAAAAGTGGTGTTGACAGTGTGAGGGAATCGACACTTTCTGGTTGATGTTTTAATTTCACAAAGTTTAAAGATGTGCACATACCATGAACAATCTACTCCAAGTCTAGGAATTTAGTTTCATAAAATATAAATTTTTCCAACATTTTTCATTTTCAACACTTCCCAATGAATTTCAAACATAGGAAAAAATTGAAAGAATTTTGCAGTGAAAATTCATGTACTCATCACCTAAACTCTAACATTAACATTTTGTTCTGCTTGCTTTGTTGTATATCAATCCCTCTATTCATTTATCAATATACCTTTTTGATGCAAAACTTTTACAACAAACTAAATTGCAGGTGAATACTTACAGAATAATCAGAAATGAACATGGAGATTCACCTGAAAGTATGTTCATGTCACGATGATTTATAATGGGATATAATGGAAATAACAGAAATGTACAATAGCAGTGGATTAGTTAACTGTGGCACATCTCTATGATGGAGTTCTTTATTCACTAGCTCTGGACTGGGGCCTGAGAGTCTGCATTTCTGACAAGTCTTCAGGGGGATGCTGATGCTGCTGGCCCAGGGACCACACTTTGGGAACCACTGCACTACTCTATAATAGAATGTTTAAGCACATAGCAGATACTGAACAGCTGAGATGGTTAGTTAATATGATGTATGATAGAGTCAATGTTGCAATAATCTTGATGCAATGAAAGATGTCTTAGGTTGAGCCTGAGAGGGAGATTTCTGTTCAAGTGATTTATTAGGGATGTGCCCTTAGGAGAAAGAGAGTGATGGAAGCAACACAGAGCAAGGAATAGACACTGAGGACGAATGTGATCACAGCTAGAGACTAACTTTAGTCTGATCCCCTGGCAAGCTCTGGAGCACAAAATACAACCAGAATTGGCCCCACTTTGTGCCCCAAGGCCAGCCTTTTGTGTTCTGTGACAATTACTGATTTGTCTGTCAGCCATTGGCTGAAGTGGATGGGCACATAGCTTCCCAAGTAAGGTGGTTCCGGTTTTACAGAGAAATTCTTCAGAAAGGGGGCTGCTGTGTGTTATCAGTCAACAATCACAACCGCTGAATGGGGACAGGCACACCATCTTTAAGGGAACCTGGGCCTGGCACCAGTGGCGTTTACTGCTGAAGAGTAACCTAAAGCCAACAAAATTGGATCTAAAGACGAATATATGTTTAAGGTTTGCATTTGGATGGAAAGGAAGAGGCTTGACAGTCTTACAGCAATTTGTTTGAGAAACAACTGGTGATTTTAGTTGACTACAAGCTCAACATACGTGAAAAGAATGCCATGGATGCTGGGAAAAATAACTGGAGCCCAAGCTATGTTAATTAAAGCATAAGTGGATCCCAAATATGGTCTGTGGGGACACTGGTGGGGTATCCCAGAGATACTTTCAGGGAGCCTACAACATCTATTTTTATAATAATAATAATATGTTATTTATATTTTTTACTCTCATTCTCCCTGAATTTTCTAACCTACCTGTTACAATGTAATAGAGTGAATGCAAAAATAGTTACCAGAACCCAGCAATCTTCTGTGAAACCACACATTAAAAAGATTTACACAATGGAATTCTACTCAGCCATAAAAAAGGAAAAATTTACCCTTTGTGACAGTATGGATGGACCTGGAGAACATCTCGCTAGGCGAAATAAGCCAGTCAGAGAAAGTCAAATGCCATGTGATTTCATTCATGTGTGGAATCTAATGAACAAACTGCAATAACAATCAAAACAGAGACAGGCTCATAGATAGAGAACAGGCTGACAGCTAGTGGGTAGGGGGAGAGCAGGGGGTGGAGGGATTGAGCAAAAAGGAAAAGGACTCAGGGACATGGACAACAGTGTGGTGATTGCTGGGTGGGGAAGGGTGTAAAGGGACTAAATAGTAATGGAAAAAAATCTAATCAAGATTAGCTAAAAAAAATGGAAAAAATAAATCACACACATAAAAATCAAGTGTTGGGAGATTGTATATTTCCACTGGGAATTAAAAATATTATTTTATAAATAGTTTCTTTTCACATATCAATTTCTACCTAAATAAATGCAATATGTACATTAGAAGCAGGATCATTGACAAATACAATTATTAAAATATAAAACTAAAAAAATTTTTCAAAACTGTAAAACAATGTGACTTTTCTTACTAATTTATGTTGTTTTGGAAACATAAGTTGATACATATTTTTAATAAATTAACAAATATTTAAAAATTTTTCAATTTTAATTTCTAGTACAGTGAGTATCAGTATATATGTCTTTAATAAAAGCCCATTGGAATTCTCAATGAGTTTAAAAAATGTAAAGGAGTTCTGAGACCAAAGTTTGAGAACCACTGATCCAGATCAACTAAATATTGCATTATTACATATTAAGAGCATTGATAAATAGAATGTATAATAAGCGAGTACACAAATAATGGCTTAAAAATAAATTATAAATAGAATTCATCCATACAGAGAAGCATGCCAAGGGCCATGGTGGGTTTGGAAACATACTATTATGAGGAATATTTGAGGGCTCTGGCGATGTTCAATTAGGACAGAAGACCTAGGAAAGTTAGTTGTCTGCAGATATATGCAGAAGTGTTTCTTGCAGAAGAGAGATAGTAGACTTAATTTGTTTCCAAGGATAGAACTAGTTTGTGTCTGGAAATTTCTCTAGGCAAATCTCTCTAATGTTTAGAGTTGCCTACAATGAAAGTGGTCTATTGCAAAGTTGTGAGCTCCCTGTACTTTCATGGGGACTTTTAGCTACAGAATAGATAACCCTCTCTCCAGAACAGTGGTCACCAACTGAAATGCTCAGATGTTTGAAAGCCTGAGGCAGATGACAAGTGAGTGAAGTGGGTCAGTGGGAAGTAGTGGGAGCTGTGGAGAAGTGGAGAGGGCATGACTCCTTCAGAGGGGGACTAGGCATGCAGCACTGGGTGGATTTTCAAGAAAAGGCAATGATTTAGGTTTTTGTGCTTTGGCTTAATTTTAAAAAAATCTGTACAGACCAAATAGACTATGTTTATGTGCTTTAAGTGGTCCTCAGGCCACCAGTTTATAACCTAGCTTCTAATACTGTAGAAAGAAGTCCTGTATTGTATAGAAGACTGAACTAGGGGACCTCTGGGTTATTTTTAGAATTTAAAGAGTGTTAGTTCTATATCTGTTCCCTATCTGTACATCACATTTCCTATATAAAGATATTCAAAGGAATGCCTCTGCTAATAGTTGTTCCAAAAAGTGTTTACTTTGGTCATGTATAATGTGGGAAATCAACTCACTCCTTTGTTGTAACTAGATCTGGCAGTCTTGACTGTAGAAAGATAGCTGGATTCATGATTTTCTGCCTATAGTGTATAATCATAGAATTTAAAAAATCAGAGTGAAGTAAAATGGAATATATACGTGAAATGATTTATGAAAACATAACCTACACATTTTTTGACATTTTCTAATATAATTTAAAATGATAGTTGAAAGAATGAGATAGTATTTAGAAATCTGCTAAATATATTGGGATATCTTTTAGTGCTAGGGAACATGAGTTCTTATAGATTTATCATATTAGATAAGGCATTTATTAGTGAGAACAGTTAAAATGATTTGCTTGTGACATTTCTGAGTTTGTGAAGTAATAAGCAGGACTATGGCAATTTTTGAACAAGATCCTTTCTTTACCAGCAATCAAAAGAAATTCATAGTCTCAATTTAAAATCTAAATATAAGTGAGTATTTTCAACAGGGGCCAGCATAATCAACACTGAGCCTTGGGATTTCTTATTATATGGAACTCTTATTTCCATAAATTGATGTTGATGCCAACATGTCACTTTATCAACTTAGATTTTTAAAAAAATTTTGTAGTGAAATTAAGGTATAATAATTTAACAGTAATGAAAAATACAATCCAACAATTGGTTAGCTTTAACAGATATGAGCTTATTATCTGTATTAAAGTTTTATTTATATAAATAAAATTATAACTTGAGAATGGAAGTGGGAACACTAGCCCTCTATGCCAATTGGACAATTTTTGATGAAAATTAGTCAATATTAACCTTTAAAACTCATACGTGTACCTAATTGCAAAATAATTGGAAATTTTAAAAATATTGTCTAAGATTCTAAATTAACTCACCAGCTAATAAAGAGTGCAAATGACTGGGGTCAGGAGACAAGGCATGTGTTTCCCGTCCTGTTGGCATTAAACCACTGGTAATAAAAGGAAACGGTGAGATGAATATTCAACAAGGATATTGATTGTTAATAATCAGTAGCAGAAATTACTAATAAGTGCTTAGAAGAGAATACCTGAAAATGTAAAGAACTAGTTTTCTGTCTGATGTTGCTCTGTTTTTTCTGTTTTTATCTCTAACTTCTTCATTTATGAAATTCTGAATTATTTTCATGGAATAGCTTAGATTTTGCCCTTTAGATTAATTCAATTCATTTACCCATACATATTTATTTTAAGTTGGTCAGCGATTTTTTTTATGTTATTGAAGTTTAGATTCTCCTGTCCAAAGTTAGATTACTGAAGTTCCATTTCTTCCTTTTGAAGAGGTATCAGAGACAGGTATTGAGCATATTTTATTTATTCATCATGCTATCTTCATTACTTTAGACCCTCAGGTTGCACCTTTAGATTATATTTTTTAAAACTATGAAAATGATAGAGTCATAAAGATAGCAATAGTATGCTACTGGGGAAAAAGGATTTTTGTCCTAGGGCCCTGTAGAACACTAACTGGGACTTTCCTTGGTCCAGGGCAGGTAGAATATTATAGAGAGCCCTCAACAAAAAAACAACCTATCATAAATTCCCTGAAGCATAAAGCTGAGAAACAGGAAAAGGAGATGATCTCAATTGCTAAAAGAACATATTCAGAGAATGATGAGCTTCTGAGGTAAACATGTCTTCGAATATACTCATTTGCCCTAAGGATTTTATTAAGTGGCTTCTAGGATGAGTTCTATTTTGTATGTCCAAAATAGACTCATATATCAGAATCTTGTGTGTTTTTTTTAATAGTGGAATAAATAACAAGCCACAGTTCTCAGTTAGTGTTAACAATTTCTTTGTAAAGCAACTGCTATTTTTAGACTGAAGTATAGACATGTTGATAAATGTAAATGATGAGTAATAAGCATGAGTACCCCTAGTATTTGAAAATGTACTTATTAAAGCAATGTTAAAAAGTACAAGAAAACCTGTTGTGTGTGATGTGTGTAGGTACAAACAGAAGCATGTATAGTTGTCATTCAGTGTTTGTTTATTGATATGATCAATCTCATGGTGACAAATGGATTTTTAAAGAAAATAATTATAGCCCTAATTCTACTTTTGTGCTTTTTCTTAAGATATTATGAAAAAGTTCAAAAACAAAGTGAAATTCAATTCTATTTAATTTGGATTATAAATATATACCATAGAGTGGTGTGGGGTTTTAGAGGGGAGAGTATAGGATATTTTAAAAGCTATTCAGGTCTGATCAGAATTTGCAGTTACAATAAAATTGTGAATTATTGCACTAGATATAGTATTATGCAAATCATGTTTCTATATTATATGTCAGAAGTATTTGTTCACTTATTCATGAATGCATCAGAAACCACATATAGAAATGTGACACTAAAACTATTTGAACTGTCTAATAAAATCTTAGGGGCCTGAAAGCAGCTTCGTGTTCTGCTGTGAAGCCAAGAAGTCTTAGATAGAGGAAGGGGCATGTTCCATATCCTCCTGAATCTTCTTTCTTTTCTAGCTGCTTGGTACTTGACTAATATCACTTTGCAAAATTCATATAGCATATTAGGTTTATTGAGAACTTATAACCTAAATGGCTTTTTAAGGTTACTTCTACCTTTGAAATTTTCTGTGCTCTATTCTCCTTGGCAGAGCAAAGAGAGAATCTTTTTTTTTTTTTTCTCAAGAGAAATCTAGTTGAATCAACCCAGATAGGTAACTAATTCTCTTTCTATTTATCAAGCTAGTAGAAAAGCCTTTTTGTCACTTGCTGTAGCCATTATATTTTAATTCAGCCATGAGTTATATCAGAATGTTTCCTTTATGTGTATTCTAATATTGAGGTGTTTTTAAAAATCAAAAGTAAGATAATTTCTAGCAGCAGGTATGGACTTGAGAGAATACTGAGCTGATGTTTCTATGTGAAAATTCAACTTTCAATATGAAATGCTTATGTCCAGTTGTAAAAGTCTAATAGGACCCAATTGTTTCTGAGAAAGGACACTTAGTGCAGTATTTTAATTGTTCTAATTTTATATTCCTCCTATTTCTTTTAATGAGTTTAAGATGCTTTCCATGATACAGCTTTAAAAAAAATTAGTGGATAGATTGAAGGTTTCAAACTTTATGTGGGAGAATTGCTGAGCCTGCTGGATTTTATAATCAAATCTAAATCAAGTGAAAGTGAAACCACTATATAGTACTACTTTCTCTCTTTGAATTATTTTTTAAATCCAGTGGAAACTCCATGTATTGGGACGGATGCATTCCTTGGAATGTATTACAATGAGATTTGGTCTAACAAAGGATTAAGTAGAATTTAAAGTATTTAAGTTTTCAAAATTATTTTATTAATTATATCTAAAATTCTTTTTCTTCCTTAGTTAAATGAAAAAGGTTAATTAAAAAATATTTTCTGACATGAAAGAAATGTCCATTAGCATAATTTTCTATGCAAGGCTGACAATCAGTCTTTGTCATATATTCTGAAAAAATTGAATGTTAAATTGGAAATGTGGAATCTTGTGGTAAACTGAAATCTTCAGATAGTAAAGGATTGTTAAATTTTTGTTGTTGTTGTTGCTTGAATGAAATTAGCTCCTTGTGAGGATTTTTTAAACTTTCAGATAAAGACTATTATATAGAATATTATTTTACTATAAAACCATTGCTCAGAACTAGGGACAACCATACATGTAGATTGTTACTTATATGAGAGGACCCATATAGCCCCCACCCATATTTACTTCAGTAATACTTGAAATGCTCACAATAAATAGCCTTAAGTAAAAATGCAGATGGATTATTTTATGGGGAGAGAACAAAACATTTTCAAATTGGAATAGTGGTTCAGAACCCAACTAATACACTCCAAGCACTGATCTGATTAGATCACTTTGATAACCACTGTGTCCTTAACATTTATCTCAGTGCTTGGCATACAAATGCCAGAAACTAATACAGCCTGTGTCTTGGTTTTTCTGGATTAGAACTACCTAGGATTTACCATCTCTCCAATATACATTAACTAAAAGTCAGCAATGTTAGAGATAAATATTTTGTCATTATTAAGTTATTGTCTATTTAGTGAATGGTACTCATTAAGTGAAGTGGCCAAGAATATTTGTTAAATTGTATTTCTTTTTTTAAAGATTTTATTTATTTATGTCTAGAGAGAGGGGGAGGGAGAAAGAGAGGAGGAGAAACATCAATGTGTGGTTGCCTCTCACACCCCCGCCCCTCCACTAGGGACCCAGTCTGCAACCCAGACATGTGCCCGGACTGGGAACTGAACCAGTGACCCCTTGGTTTGCAGGCAGGCATGCAATCCACTGAACCACACCAGCGAGGGCTAAATTTTATTTCTAATTTATGTGCCCAAGGGTGAATAATATTTAATTCTATCTTCAGTTAAATGAAAGTCACCAGGTGTTAGACTGTGTTAAAGGTTTTCAAAGTGAAAAGCTAAGGGGAAAAACTCTAAGAGGGTGGCATCAAAGTGTTTTTAACAGTGTTGTATTTGATTGCAGAAGCAAAAATAATGGGAACTTCAATAATGTTCTTCCATACAGTACTTATAAATTTGCTGTGTTAGAGGTGTTCTTCATTCTTAACAAACTGTTAGTCTTGTGTATTTGTGAGGGATTTAATATGTATGCACTGAGAAGAGTTACATCTAGTTCTAGCTGACCTCAAAGGAGTCTTAGGATAGGGATTATAGGTTTCTCTCAGCTCTAGTTTAGAATGGGTTGAAAAGAGTAGAAAGGCTGTCAAGCTGGCAATAGTACTCACATAAAGAACATCTGGATGGATCACCTGAAAGGATGCCCTCTTTGGCCAGTCAGTCAGACAGTACGGCAGCCTGGTTGATTGAACTGGTCTCTGTACTCTGGTTGCTCAACCCTACCTGATTTTGAAGAGAAAGAAAAGTAGTTATAATCTGAAAGTGACAAGACAGTTTAGATGGAATTATTAAAATGATTACTAATTTGAAGTGATATTTGTAAGTGTTGTTTTTCTAATAAGTATTTGTGAAATAGTCTAATCTTGATTTCCCTTTAGGGAAAAAATACAATGATGACCTCAAACTCTAAAATCTTCCTCTTTGTCTATAATTTCCTTATTTTCATCTATATTTACACCTCTTTCTGAACATCCTCTGTACACTCTTTTTGTCTCAAGACCCTCAACGACACCAGTCCTTTTTGCCTTCTTACTTAGTGTCGACTTTAGCCTTCTCAGTAATGCCCATAACACCAAGGTTCCATGGCTCTTGGCCCTATTTGTTCATGCCAGCTTATATCGACACCTCTCAGTTCTCTTCTACAATTCTCTCTTCTTTCTGTCACTACCTGATTTCTTGAATAAATAATCTTTACTCTTTTGTCATTCATTCTAACTTCAGCTCTTTGTTTTGACTTTTACAAGAATCCAGCTATGAAAATTGCTTCCAAAAACCAGTGAGAACAAGAAGAAAAGAGAATCCAAAAATCCTGCTATTCCATGAGGATAGTGTAAGCAGCCTGCGGGACAACTTTAAGCAATTCAACATTCACTTCACAGGGTTGCCAAAAGGAGAAGAGAAAGAGCAAGAAGTTGGAAATCTATTTGAAAAATCAATGAGAGAAAGCTTTCCTAATTTGGTGAAGGAAATAGACATGCAAGTTCAGGAAGCACAGAGATTCCCAAACAAGATGGAGGAAAAGAGGCTCACTCCAAGACACACATAATAATTAAAATGACAAAGGTTAAAGATAAAGTGATTGGAGGGTGGGTGTGCGAGAGTGGGTGAAGAGGTGAGGGAATTAAGAATTTCAAATTGGCAGTTACATTCATGGGGATGTAAAATTCAGTATAAGAAAGGGAGTAGCCAAAGAACTTACACACAGGACAAGTGGACATAAACAAGGGTGGGGGGATTGACTGAGGGAATGGGGGGTGCTGGTTGGAGGAAGGCAAAGGGGTAAAATCAGGACAACTGTAACAGCATAATCAATAAAATATAATTTTAAAAAAGGATAAAGAAAATTGCTTCCAAGTTACTAGTTACCTTATAATCACCACATTTAGTGCCCTTGTCCTCCTTGACCACACTGTAACATTTGACACTATTGACTAAGCCCTTTATTATTGAAATTCTTCTTTTTGTCTCTGTAATACTGGTGACAGTGATTCTCTCTTTCTAACAGGTTATTTTCACTACTCCTCTGTGGCAGTAGTTCCGACATCTTCCCTAAGTCAGAGTCTTAGGGAGTACTGAAGGTCAACCCATGCAAACTAAGATGAATCCAGAGGCAGGAGTGGGAGAGTTGGAAATGAGAAACCAAGTCAATAGTCATGACTGTAGTGCTAATCAGAGGACATTGGATAGTTACCTCAGGTAAAGTTGAAGTGCCCCTAGCTTTCCTAGTTTGGCAGCTGGTATCTTAAGTTAGACTGATTTAAAACCATGGATGGAATCTGGCAACAAGAGATTTGAGAACCAAGGAAGGATTCCATCTGCACATATGACTGCCTTATGAGCCTATCACTCAATCTTAGTTTCTACAGTTGCTCTCAGTACTTAGGAGAGTAATACATTCTGGGCATTCTTGAGGTGAGAAACCAACTTCTAAACATGTTTCTCTAAATCCTACTCATTTGGTGATGTGGGGTATTGGAATTAACCTGCCAGAAGGAGTCTAGTACCTTTCCCACCATATACTACACACTAGGGTTCTTGGGTATTGCTGGCTGCAGGGGATATGCATACTAGTGAGTAAAGAAGGTAGTGGGGAGAAGCAAGAAGGCCTCTGCATTAAAATAAAGAATTGGTGGTGGAATGTGAGAGTGTTAAGTTTTGACTTTAGATTGCTCTGAGAAGTTGGAATTTTTAGCCTGGATTCTCTAAATCTACTGTTCTGGGGGTAGTAGGCTGGTTGTGCAAGGGCATTAGCCTGATTGCTGGTGTGTTATTAGGTCCCTGATTCTGGGACTTCCATTCAATTTGGTAGGGAGTACACAGAGTCAGAGAGACAGACCGAGTCAGAATCCATTAAGGAAAGCTGAGATTTAAACACCAGGAATTCCAGTATAAAACACTAACTCAAAGTGTTAGAGGGAATGATGGTGTCACGGATTTGAAGCTGCACAGAGAGAAGACTACAATGTTAAGTTAGGTGGGGGGAAAAAGGGAGGATGATTCTGAGTGATTTATTGAACCAGACTGGGGTGTGCTGGATCTTCTTTGCCATTTATGGATGAACGGTTTTCAACTGTGTCATACAGGTTTAAAGGGTTAGGCAGAGCTGATAGGAGGTGTGAGTATGTGGGTAGGAGAACCAGATGGAGTCTACAACTTATATGCTTTTTCCTGACCCTTGTCCTTGTCTGTGTATTCCTTGTTCTAGTCTCTTACCTGTTAGAGGGCATCTCAATAGTCTTTCTGGATAGTCTACATCAACTGCAGGTACTGGCTGATAGCTTAGGTTATTTATAGCTTTGCTAGGAGGTGCTGCACAGAGCTGAGTAGAAACCATCGTGTCTAGTGTAATGTCTCCCCTCATAAACTGCCGATTCCTTGAGTGTAGGATCCATAGTTTATTTACCTTTGTAGCACTTTCTTGAGGAATTATTTTGAATGAATGACATGACAAAAGAAATATTAGAAAGAACAATTTAGTTTTATTCTGTAGAAATGCTTTTTTGTGAAAATAACCAATGTGGTATTATTGCTCTATGATAGGCATTTCATGAAATAATGAAGAAAAAATAAGAACATACTTGTCTGAAATCTGTTGTTTGTAGAAGCTCCAAGGTATATGGAAATGGAAATGCAATTGCCATTCATCCCAAAGGACCAAAAGTGTCATGTTTGACAGAAGGTCTTTTTCAAGAAAAGTTTACCAGTTTCTACACTGGAACTTTTACATATAAGATGATAGGTAGTTTAGTGTTTTTTAAAAAAGTAATAAACAAATGAATGTTTTACGAAATCTGTGATAGACTGAATCAGGTGGAACTGATTAAATGTTATGGATAATTACATAATTAGTGCTGTAAAAAATAAACCATACTATCTACTTGATGGACTGGAGCTACTGAGAAAGAGGTGTGTAATTATACAATCAGCATCCTCCTCCTCTGCTGATTCTAGATAATCCTCTTTCTGCTTTGACTAAGAAGGGGCTTCTGCCTTGTGTTTTCCGGTGTTATTTATGTGAACAGAGCTGAGTGCTGAGTAGTTTCCAGACCTTGATAAGTCTCTCCATGATCCGGGTCTGTGTGAGAGTATCCTCTGAGACCAGTGGGTTTTAAACTTTTTTGATATAAACCAACAATAAGAAATACATTTTACATCAGGGCCCAGTACATGTGCATATCTGAAACCAATTCTTATTCTTTCTGATTTACTCTACTGTATTCGTCTATTCTGCTCTATTTCATTTTTTAAAAAATGCTGGTTGAAGCCCACCAATTGATTTCAGAACCTACTAATGGTGATTTGGAAAATATTACTTAGACCTTTGGTGATTGCTAATGTCCGTGGAAGGGCTCATAGAGTAGCATAATGGGGCTGCTCTGGGCTTTGGGTAGCAGCTGGTGGGCCATGGTTGAAAGAGCAAATTTGGCTCTATATCTCTGCTTGTCCTCATTTTAACTGTGTACTTTGAACGTGTTATTGAACTTCTTTGAACCTCAGATATCTCATCTGTAAACCCGGGTTCCAAATACTTAAAAGAGTCAGGAGGTGGAGAATTGGGGGGCTGTGAAGAAGGCGGATGATGTGTGAATTGAATGATCTTGTGGAAGAAAACGCCTGGTCAATACAAAAGTGTGGGAACAATCCTGCCTCACGGGGTGGTTATAGGACCAAAGAGGACACTGGGAGCCAAGGATTAACAAATGTCAGTTTTTATTAGTGCAACCTTAAGGCAGCTTTGCTGTTTTAGAATAAATCTTTGCACAAGTGGGATAGAATCCTACAATGGCAGAGTGACAACCCTAGAGAACATAACTGGTTCTGAAGTTTTGTACTATGACTGTTAGTAGAGAGGATTGTTTTGAGAAACAGTGGAATTACATGTTGTAGAGCTGCTATGAAAACTGCCGAAGGATGATTTATAGTGCCTATTATAAATTACAAATTGTTCCATACATTTAGAATTTAAGGAAATTTTAAAATTACCTAACAATGGCTTTTGCTTCATCAAGACCTGGAAAATGAACACCAGAAGATAATTAATTACCTATTGTATAATAGTTTTGCTGTTTTCTTTACCTTAACTGGAATGTGGTATAATAATTTAATTGTGAGGCCCCCCAAAATGTAACCTCTACCTCACAGCTTGAAATCTTTGGAGGGAGAGGAATTTTCATTGTATATTTTTATAAAACCACCTTCTTTTCTTTAAGTGTGTCATAGTTTTTACTATTTCTGAACTAGTCCATGGCTTTGAAATGCTATTTTCTTTCTTGATTCAAAGGAAATTCTTTGGGTTTGATACTGTCTGTGCTTTTCCCATTCATCTTTTCTCGGGGATTCTGCTGATATTATGATTATTTAGTGGTGACTTGGGCTTTGTTGGTCATGGGGAAGGGACATAAATCAGCCAAGGCAAGTGTGAAGCATTGACAGCTGCAAAGCATCTTTTCCATATCTCCTAATCTCTGCAGTATCCAGTCTCTGGTTGCTTTGAAATGCTTCAGTCTCCCATTAGGCCTATGCTGGTTGATTACACTTAATTTCTATGCTATTTCTATGTTTCCAGTCCCTCACATAGAGTTTAGGAAATCACCCAACACTTTATGCTAAGTTCAGATCGCACTTACATTCAGGGGGAAAGGCCTGGCTCCTTTAAGACAGAACACCTTTTTCTCTGCCAGAAAGCTCATTGTAAAACTGAAGTGCTTAACCAAAAAGGGCTTCAATGTAAATTGAATATTGATGGAGAAGGGAGGTTAATTGGCCTTAGTAACTTGGTTGCTAAGGAAGCATTTTCCTGATTGGGAGGAAACTCTCCTGGGTGTTCTGCAGCTTCTTATGGGCCTAAGATGCTTTGTTTTATCTCTTGCTTTCTGTTTCTGAGTTGGAAGAGGAAAGAGCAGAAAGCTATCATAGGAATGAAAAGCTGTGGGAAGCAGATGGTTGCTCTCTCTCTTAGCTACAGAAAGAGAGAGCTAAATTCTGACTAGCAACAAGCCAATGCCAGCAAGGACTCTTTGTTTAAGGCAGACGGTTGGAAAATACCATGAGGGCAAGATATAAAGAGCTTGCATAGGAGGATGTAGAGAGGTTATAGACTAGTAATTTTTCAGTGCCTGGAAATATGTAGGTGAGAGAAATTAAGGATATTTAGAGCGGACATCTAACATCCATGTTAACTAATGGGGTTAAATGTTTTCAATATGCTATGGCTTATTAAGAGAAAATATTTAGTTTGTATTTAATTGTTTGCACTTTGAAGGTTTTGTACTGTATTCTATACTAAATGTAGTAGATTTATAATTTGTTAATCTACAGTTATTTTAATAAAGGATGTTTCATTATAAACATCTATTTATGTTATTTTAGCTCATTATTTAGCTGTGATAAAAGTAACTTTGGTGTAAGTAAATAATTTTTCATTGACATATTTTGTCTAAACAAAAATATCTTTGAATATTGACTACCCATATATGCTAAGCTCTCTACTTATGCTTTAAGGAATTTGTGAGGTACTGTTTTTGCGTACTAAATGATACTCCACTGACCTCAGGGAGTTAATGCCTATATTTTGCTTAATTTCATTTTTTTTAACTCAGTGCTTCATTCAACAAATATTTTTTGAGTTTCTGTTGAGCATCAGGCACTGTGTTAAAGCATACCAAAAGTAATGAAAGCACTCCCCTGTCACTCCAGGGAGTAGTGACATCATTCTCAGAAGAGTTTGGAAAATGAAAACATTTTTGCTGATATTTTGTGGTCTGCTTTAGGTTTCCAAGGGTCTCTTCATAATTAGTATTGAATATTATCATTGGTACTGAGTATTACTGTTTAGTTTTTTGTAGCACTTTTAATTGTAAGATTCTTTTTCCAAATATTTTATTTTTCACTCACAGTTGACATACAATATTATATTAGTTTCAGGTGTACAACATAGGGATTAGACATTTATATAACTTATGAAATGATCACCCTGATAAGTCCAGTATCCATTTGACACCATCATAGTTGTTACGGTATTACTGTTTTCATAACTGGTAATTTGCACACTTAATCCTTTCACTTGTTTTACTTGTGCCCTCCACACCCCAGCACACCTGGCAACTATCAGTTTGTTCCCTGTATCTGTGACTTTGTTTCTGCTTCTTGTTTGTTCATTTATTTTGTTTTTCAAGCTCTACATATAAGTGAAATTATATGGTATTTGTCTCTTTGCCTGACTATTTCACTTAGCATATTACTCTCTAGGTCCATCCATCCATGTTGTTGCAAGTGGCAAAATTTCACTCTGTTTTTATGCCTAAATAATACTCCATTGAATACTTGTACCACAGCTTCTTCACTCATTTGTCTATCATTAGGTACTAGGTGGCTTCTGTAGCTTCACTATTATAAATAATGCTGCAGTGAATATAGGGATACATATATCTTTTTGAATTAGTGTTTTCAGTTTCTTTGGATAAAATTCCAAGTGGAATTGCTGGGTCCTTTTTTGTCTCTTGTTATAGCCTTTGTTTTAAAGTCTAATTTGTCTGGTATAGGTATTGCTACCCCAGCTGTTTATTTTAATTTACATTTCTATGAAATTTCGTTTTCCATTCCTTTCCTTTTTTTCCCTAAAGTTTCTTAATTTTATTTATTTATTTTTAAAGAGAGGGAAAGGGAGGGAGAAAGAAAGGGAAAGAAACATCAACACGTGGTTGCCTCTTGTGTGTTCCCAGTTGGGGACCTGGCCTGCAACCCAGGCATGTTCCCTGACTGGGAATTGAATGGCGACCTTTAGGTCCACAGGCCGGTACTCAGTCCACTGAGCGACACCAGCCAGGAGTCCATTCCTTTTCTTTAGTCTGTGTGGGTGTGTGAAATTTTTTTAAATGGTATTATTTGGATAATTTTTATGGACATATATTTAAAAGACACACCTAGAATTTCTTGGCTCCTACTATAATGCTAATGTATCATAGGCAGATGCTCAAGTCTTCCTTGGTAACCTCTTTGGGATTTACCTTTTGTTTTCATGGACACATAGTTCTTGTGTTTGAGTGTGGCTGGAGAATCTTAGAGAAAAAGCAAAGTGTGATACATTTGAGGGTGTCTGATTGTAATATTGGGTTTGCAAAAAAGTTCATTTGTTTTTTCCATGAGATGGTTCTAGTAGCATGCAGTTGTTTAACTTCATTAGAAACAATTCAGTTACATTGTACTGTGACAGCTGTCATATCAGTGTGCATTTAAAAAAATCTTATCAAGATTGGTGAATTTTTGTGTGGCCATTTTAACATTGAAGGTAGAAGAAAATATGCAACATTTTTGGCATAATAATTCTTTATTATTTCAAGAAAGGTAAAAACACAACTGAAACACAAAAAAAGATTTGTGCAGTGTATGGAGAACATGCTGTGACTGACTGAACGTGTCAAAAGTGGTTTGTGACATTTCGTGCTGGAGATTTCTCTCTGGACGATGCGCCACAGTCGGTAGACTGGTTGAAGTTGATAGCGATCAAATCGAGATATTAATTGAGCACAGTCAGTGTTAAACCCTGTAGGAGACAGCCAGCATACTCAAAATATCCAGATCAATAAAGCTACTGGTGAAAATGAAAAGTGTGTCTTTTGTTTTACAGAAAAAACTATACAGACTTTTTGGCCAATCCAATAACATTCTCAGAGAAGCTAGTTTGACATGAAAGTAGTTAAGTATAACCAGAGGGCTTAGTAAGTATGTGGGTTGTCATCAGTGATAACTCTTACACTAGAAGGCCAGACAAGATTATCAAGTCAGAAAAATTTGATAAAATAATAGACTAAATTTGACTTCTACAATTAGTATAGTCACATAAAAATATATTAAGTATATGAAGAGTACTCAATGGTCCTCTTTCCTTTTTAATGCAAAGGTGCAAGCACATTCCGATAGTTTTAAAAAACTGTTTGCTATGTCTACATTTTTCTGAGTTATTTGCTACTTAATTCTAATCTTGTTATACAATCCATTGGTTTAGGCTTTTTATAACCTTTGTAACTTGAACTGTCTTTCAAAGCTCTGAGGTTTAGTAAATGAAAGGTGTCTTCAGGTAGAAAGGAAAGCAACAAATAAAAGGTTCAGTGTTAAAAAGTAAATATTTTATAGCTTCTGAGCAGAATGATGAACAAATTTGAAAAACTGGAGTTTGTAATAATAATATTTAGTGACTCTTTGGATGTCACATTTATTTTAACTTAGTATTCATTACTTTAGAATAAGTGTATTGCTTATTTTTAAGTGTAACTGTGTAAGAGACTGCACTGATGTGAGATTAAAAAAATTTTTTTAGAACTCAACTACTTCTATTAAGATGAAGCTCAGCTAGTAAACTCATTAAGTAAGGACCCTAGGCAGTTCTCTAGTGCTGAGACTGAAAGCACAGGATTGCAGACATTTCTGCATCACCATCATGAATGACCTTGAAGGAAGCCAGCACTTCATAAAGCAAAATCCTCTCTGTGGCACTTCGTTCTGATTTGATTGATGCTTTAGAAAAAGCTGTAAGATTTTCTTTTCTTTATAGTGTGGAGCATATACTACTTATACCTCATAGATTTTGCACTTGTCTGGAGTATTTTGTTGGCAGGTTCTTATAGGTTCTGATCTTTCACTGGCTGCAGTACAAGTAAGCAGTGAAATCTCTCTCCTTTGATCAATTATTATTAGGGAAGAAGGTCTTAGTGCATTGGGATCATAGTTTTTAAGAATGGAAAAATACTGACTCTCTAACTTGAGTGTAATACAATAATTTTTCTTCCTTTGTAATCTTTCCATATCTCAGTGGGTTGAAGGGTCTTTAATACTGAGGTTTTATGATTTATATTATTCAAAGGATATACATTCTTGTCTAGCCACTATCCACGGTGCTTCCTTAGATTGATAGTGGGGGACAATCCTGTTTTTTTTTTTTTTTTTTAAATTTTCCACTTTAATGTGCAGTGAAGGTTTTTGGTATACATTTTTATATTCAAAGTAGAAGACACCAGAAATCTTAGAAGATAAAATGATTACTATATTTTTTGGACCATAAAAAGCACCTAGGTTTTAAAGGAGAAAAGTAGGGAAAAAAATTTTTGAAGCAAAAAATATGGTAAAATATTTAATAATATACATGACAAAATATTTCACCAATATAAATGTAACCTACATTTAGACTATAAGACACACCCACCTTTTCACCCCAAATTTGTGAGGGGGGGAGTGAGTCTTATAGTCTGAAAAATGCAGTACTTTATCTCTTGGGCCTTACTTGGTCACTTCCTACATAAGAAAGACAAATACCATATGATCTCACTTTTAACAGGAACCTAGTCAACAAAACAAACAAACAAGCAAAATATAACCAAAGACACTGAAACTGAGAACAGACTGACAGTGACCAGAGGGGACAGGGGAGGGAATTTCAGGAGAAAATGGGAAGGGTTTGCAGGAACAACTATAAAGGACACATGGACAATAACAAAGCAGGGTGGAAATGGGAGGTGGGGAGGGTTGGGGGAGTGGGCTGGGATGGGGGTAAGAGGCAGAAAATGGTACTTGAACAACAATTAAAATAAAAAATAAAAAAAGAAGTTATAAATAAGGATCATATAAAGGTGCAACCATTATAAAAATGTTTAAAAGCTATGTCTATTAATAAAGAATTGAATGGATTTTACAGAGAAAATGTTAATAAGCCAATTTTATCAGAAAATAATGGAATAAAAAAAGAGTGCCAATAGAATTAACAATATAAAACCATGAAAAACAACAACAATAGATAAATAAATTGTAATAGCATTAGGGATATGACTGGAATAAAGAACTGTGTATTATAATCCTGTTCTACCTGTGCCTGAGTGATTTTGTTTTAGGTATACATTTTAGTTATGTATCACCTTAAAAACCACTACAAAATGTAGTGGCTTGAAACAACAGTATGGTATTAGAGTCTCATGAAGGCTCACCTGGGCTGAACATCCAAGGTGGCTTTTTCATTCGAGTATTTGGCACCACAGTTGGAATAGTTGGGGCTCTCAGGGCATCTCTCTGTTTCTATGTGTCTTTTTCACATGGCTATCTTGGGCTTCCCCAAGCACGAGTGTCTCGAGCAAGTTGGACTTCTTAGCTGGTGACCTTCTCCCCTGGAGCAAATAGTCCAAGAGACTCAGATGGCAGCTGTAGGACTTCTTATGACATAGCCTTTGAAATCATGCAGCATCACTTCTTCCACATTTTTCTCAGTCAAGAGTGAGTCTCAGGACCAACCCAGATTCAAAGGCAGGAAACCACACAAGGGCATGTATACACTCAGAGACATAGATTATTGTGGGGGCAGGAGAGGCAAGGAGAAGGAGAGATATCTTTAGAAATTACCTACCATACTATATGATATTTATTCATAATATGTAACAATCATTTCATTGTATATTTGATAAAATTTATGTCAGCATACTTCCAAAATTAAAATTCACATCAATTTTATAAGTAACAATATTTTATAGCCCAAAATACTTTTATATATAGGTTAGTAAGAATGTTAGCTGCAATGAGAAAAACAAAACTAAGTGCTTTCATTTCAATTTCATTTCAGGGTCATTAGGGGAAAATATAGGGAATTATAAGACCCTGCCTTACAAGACCTAGCATTCAAACAAATGTTAGTTTTTGAGACAAGGTTTACACATCAAGAGTCAAATAGAAATTGACAGCAGTAACACAGAATTTCAAGGAAGGGAGAAATTTTGAACATAGTTCAAAATTATTCAGTAAGTTTTCATAATAGAATTGAGACTAAGCTAAGGACTAAAGAATGAGTGAAATTTGGGGTAAGTGAAAGGTCCAAGGATGATGCAACTCGAATATGTGGAAACTCTTAGTATATTGAAAAGTGCTCTGTAATAATGAAAATTATTATGAATGGGGCTTAGGATCCACCCCCTGATGAATGAAACAGAACCATGTAAGCAAGGCATGGCTAGATTGTGGAGAGCTTTTGTGAATGGCATCTGTTCTTTTTCCATGTTCAGCACTCATTTTCTATCTTTCTGATTAGGTACTTGTATTTTCTCTCAGCTCATTCATTAGGTGAGTATTTACTGAGCTGGTACTATACTTGAGACTGCTCTCTCTATATGCTGGAGATAAAGTGGTGAATCTCACTGTCAAAGCCCTGCCCTCAGCAATCTTCCCCTGCGGACACTGTTTTGGTGCAACAGTTAATCAAAGTGCTTTGGCCTGCCCTGGCCGGGGTGAGCACGTGACAAACCTGACTGGCTCAGGGATGGAAAATGATTAGAGTTGACTCATTCCAGTGGTGGTGCTCTGCAAAGTCTACTAGTTCCTTTCATTCACGTCCTTAGAGCTAATATGTTCCTGTCTTTCCTCAGGCATAGTTGTTAAGTTTTTCCTTAAGTTCTAGCAACTAGGACTCATCCTTTTAATAAATTCCCCCTTGCTTAACTTAGTGCCAGAGTCTTAGAGTTTTATTGCTTACAGCCAGTGAGCCTTAAGACAGAATTACATGCCTATGTCTCTTCCTAGGGATTTGAACTAGGTCATGTAATCAGTAAGATACTCGGCAGTTTTTAAACAAAGAGAGGGTTATTTTTAAGCAGATTTGGTGACATCTTGATAGGTTAGAAGAGGGAGTGACTGCAACTAAACTGACCAATCAGAAGGCTGTTAAATCCTGATATATAGGAATGAAGGGGTGACTTAGGGTAATTGCTGGAGAAGAATGAAGTGATAGGCAGGAGCAGGCCTGGGACTAGGGTGAGGCAAGAGTGGTGTACTCATCCAAAGTGAGTACTTTACATTTTGTGCCTCAGGTACCTCTCTTACAACATCCTAGCTCTGGTCCTGGGCATGACATTTGAAGGCATTAAAAGACATACATATTAGATAGAAAGGAAGTAATAAAACTGCTTCTATTTGCAGATGACATGGCATGATTTTTATGAAGAAAATTCTAAGAAATCTAAAAAATCCTTGAACTAATAATAAATGAGTTTATATAGGTCACAGGACACAAGGTAAACATATAGAAATCACTTTTATTTCCATATACTAGCAATGAACGCATGGACAATGACATTAAAATTATCACAATTGCTCAAAAGAAACTGAAAATACTTAGCTGTCAATCAATAAAATGTTCATAGGACTTATATGCTGAGATTGATAAAACCCTTATGGCAGAAATTGAAGAAAATCTAAATAAATGGAGAGATTTATTCCCTTCATTTGTTCATGGATTAGAAGATTCAACATAGCAATGATTTCAGTTCTCTCTAAATTGATATATAGATTTACACAATTTTTGACAAAAATTCCAGCAAGATTTATTATAGATACAGACAATATTGTCCTAAGATTTATATGAAAAGGCAAAGCAACCAGAATAGCTAGAACAATTTTTAAAAAGAAGAATAAAGTGGGAGGAATCAGTCTACCTAATTTCAAGACTTGTTATGCCATCCTAGTAACTGAGACTGTGTGGCATTAATGGAAGATAGATATATAGAACAGTGAAATAGAAGAGAATCCAGAAAAGGACCCACATAAAGAAGTCCAACTTATTTTTGACAAAAGCACAAAACAACTCAGTTGAAGAAAGATGGCCATTTCAATAAATGGTGCTGAGCACTTAGACATCCATAGGCAAAAAAATGAACCCTGATCTAAGTCTCATACCTCGTATAAAAATTAACTCAAAATGGATCATGGACTTGAGGGTAAAACTATAAAGCTTTTAGGAAGAAAGTAAGAGAGAGTCTTTGGGATGTAGGAGTAGGCAAAGAATACTTTGATTTGAGACCAAAAGAATGAGGCATAAAAATCAACATTTATAACTTAGACTTTCTCAAACTTAAAATACTTTTGCTCTGCAGAAGATTTCATTAAGAGGATAGGACAAAAAGTCATAGAGTGGGAGAAAATATTTACAAATCATGTATTGGACAAAGGACTTCTATTGAGAATGTATAAAGAAGTCTCAAATCATAACAGTCCAGTAAAAATAGGCAAAAGACATGAAAAGTCACCAATGAGGATAAACAGATGACAATCACATGAAAGATGTTCAATATTATTAGTTTTTAGAAAAATGTAAATTAAAATCACAGTGAGATATCACTACACACTTGTCAAAATGGCTAAAATAGTAATAATTTTTAAAAGTTTTAATGCCAAATGCTGGCAAGGAATTAGAGAAATGAAATCACTCATATGTTTCTGGTTGGAATGTAAAATGGTATAACCACTCTGGGAAAAGGTTGGCAGTTTTTAAAAAACTAAACATGCAATTACCATATGAGCCAGAAATTATACTCAGGCATTTATCCCAGAGAAATTAAAACTTATGTTCTTACAAAAATGTATATGGAAAATTTTACAGAAGTTTTATTTATAATAACCCCAAACTGGAAACAAATCAGATACCCTTTAATGAATGAACGGCTAAACAAATGGTGGTACGTCCATGCTATGGAATACTATTCAGCAATAAAAATAAACAAAGTAATGATACGCACAACAACCTGAATGAATTACTAGAGAACTGTGCTGAGTGAGTAAAGCCAATCCCCAAAAGTTGCATAATGTATGATTTCATTTATATAACATTCTTAAGCGATAAAGTTGTAGATTGGAAAATAGGTTACTTGTTGCCAGGGTTAAGGAGAAGGTGGGGGTAGCTGTAAAAGGGATCTTGACTGTATCGACGTCAATGTCCTTGTTTTAGTTTTGCACTGTAGTTTTGCAAGATGTAATCATTAGGGAAAATTAGGTAAAGGATATGCTTGCTGTATTAGGCCTCTTCTAACATGTGTATCTTACATGTGTGCCTATAATTACCTCAAGAGTAAAAATTTAATTAAAAATGGCTTTAGATTTCAAAGCCAATAACCAAGAGAATGAAGGCGTTTGTTGATATAATTAGGAAAATCCCACATTTTCTATGAAGGTGATTTCCAAATCTATTAGAAAAATCCAGTGGAAGAACAAATTAACACACATGTGATACTCAGTAAGCTCTTAAACACCTAGAGATTTTTGTGTATTTTAGAAAGAGGAAACCTGAATTGGAATGAATCTCCAATTGATGTGCTTTCAGACGACATGACCACATCAAGTGGAGCAGTTCTGCCAGTGTGGGACATTTTTGTGGAGACGGAGGAATGTGTGGGCAGGCTGTCCTTTCTAGGGATTCCATTTAGAAGTAAGTTTGTTTCGCTATTTCTGCCTCTTTAAGTTTTTCTTTCTTCCTCTGATTCAATGGCTTCCATGACACTCATAAGGGAAAAAACTTCACATTGGAGTAGAGCTAAAAGGAGGCAACTCAAGAGTGATCATTTGAATGTAGACTTCTACTTGTCAGGATTGGATTTTTCCTTTAACATGGACTGCTAGAGTGCTTTTTTGGTAGAGACATATCATTTAATCTTGTTATTACAATAATTTCCATAAAATGTCTTCTTACTCACAGATTTTGCTTTACGGGACTGAGAAACTCCTAGGAGACCTGCATGTTGACAGTGTCCTACCTGGAATTTAATAAGATCCATTTTTCACATATTTTTGCAATGTGGAAAAAATTGACTTGAATTTTACCACATATTTGTGAAATTGCAGTGGAGCCTTCTCAACTTCTCAATTTTCAGTTGTATTTGTGCTGACTTAAGGTCATTTGGTTAATACATAGTCAGGGAGCTGTAAAAACCACATTACAAGACCAGGGTTAATTAGTACCAGTAAAATCATATTAGAGTGAATATAATACTAAAAAGCTTTCTGAATAAGACTATTTCCATGACAAAATGTTGGGAAACAAGTGTTTCTGATTTTATTCTTGAAATATAAAAATGTTATAATAAAGTATGTAAATATATACATAAATGGAAATATGGATTTTTTAAATAAAAGTGCTACTAATTTGGTTTAATAGCTTCTGTATTTGAAGGGGGTTTTGAATATTTTCCTTTTGGATTTGTTCCATTAAAATGTTTTCAAAATTTATGATATAGTAAAAGTAGCATTCAGAACAATGTGGGGAAAGCATGGTTATTTGTTAAATGTTATTTGGATAACCAGATAACTATTTGGAAAAACAAAATTAGATGCCATTGTCATATTATATGCTGAAACCACTTGAATTGCTAAATGTACAAATTCAAGTATAAAAGCACTAGAAAAAAAATAAAGGTTTATATTTTTAAAATGTGAAGTGGCAAGGGCTTCCTACACATGACACAAATAACCAAAAATGTATGTTTCTGAAATGTATTGCCATGTAAAAAATCATCTCAAATATTAGTGAATTAAAACAACAGTGATTTATTGTTTTTCAACAGTTCGTACATTGGTTAAGCGGTTCTTCTTGGGTCTCATCTGGACTCATTTATGAGGCTGTTTTCTTCTGCCAAGTTGGCCAGCACTGAGGGATCTAAGAGCCTGCCACCCCGCCCTCCCTGTTGTGTCTCATTCAGTTGTCTAGCCCAAGCTTCTTTAATTTACACTGTGGCTGGTCCTGAGAGAGTAAAGGCAGAACCTAAGAGGCTGTTGGAGGCCTAGGCTCCAGAACTCATATTCTTTTCTGCCACATTTTATTGATGAAAATAAGTTGCAAGGTCAACCAGATATAAGGGAGTAAGTAGACTCTACTTCTCAAGCAGCAATATCACAGCAACGGCATGCAGGCATAGCAACACATAATTCATTGGGAAGTATTCTTATAATGATCCTCCTCAGTATCTCGCTGTCTGGACAGTCTGCCTGAAAATGGGAACCAAGAAGATTTGGATAAAGTTTTAGATAAATTCCTTACTCTCGGGACCTTTGCTACTCCCTATCTGAAACTGAAGATCTGATTAGATATGTGGTAACCTCCATCTCTGAACTTGCCAGCCATATTTGCACTCTCCTAACTCACAAATGAAGTGGGTTTCTCACTGGTTTTAAGCAATTTGATCATGATGTGCCTTTATGCAGTTTTCTTCATGTTTCTTGTTCTTGGGTTTTATTAAGCTTCTTGTATATATTGGTTTATAGCCTTCTAAATATTTGTCTACCCCTCCCCTATTCCTCTCCTTTGGGGACCCCAGTTACACTTATATCAGGTTGCCTGAAGTGGCCCCACAGCTCACTGATGTTTCTTCATGTTTGTTTTTAGTCTTTCTTCTCTCCATTCTGTTTTGTATCATTCGATTGCTACGTCTTCATGTTTACCATTTTTTTCTTCTGCCATGTCTAATCTTTCTCAGACACTGTAGTCTCCTTTATAAAGTTTGGTTTGGGTCTTTTTTAAATATCTTCAGCATCTCTACTTAACATATTGAACCTTTCCTCTAGCTCAGGAGATGACAAATGATTGCCTATGAGCCAAACCTGGCCCACCAGATTTGTTTTGTAAATACGTTGTACTGGAACACAGCCAGGCCCATTTGTTAAAATATTGTTTACAACCATAAACCACACTTTTTTGTATTACAATGGCTGAATCGAGTACAGTAGTCGTTACAGAGACTGTTTGACCCAGAAAACCTAAATTATTTACTGTCTGGCCCTTTACAGAAAAACAAATGCTGACCTTGGGCTTCTTGAGCATATGAATACCTTTATAATACTCGTTTTCCTATGTTTATCTACCAATTTTATCATTGGTGTCATTTCTAGGTGAGTTTTCAACTGATTGATTTTTCACTGCATTGTGCCATATTTTTCTGCTTCTTTGTACACCTTTTTATCCTTTACATTTTATTAGATGCCAGACATTGGTGGATTTTACCTTGCTGGGTATTGGATAGTTTGTATTCCTATAAATATTTTGAACTTTGTTCTGGAAATCTGAGCTAGGTTATCTGGAAACACTTTTATCCTTTCAGTCTTTGTTAAGTGGGACTGGAGCAGCCTTTTATCTAGGCCTAATTTTACCCATTAATGAGGTAAATATCTTCTAAGGACTTCATTCATTGCCCCATGAATTACGACGGGTAGGAACTCAAAGTATTATCGGTCTTATTCAAGTGTCAGCTATTATTTCCTCAAATTCTTTTGGATGATTCTTTTCTTGACATGTGTTCTTTTCTCATACAAATGAGCTAATCCATACACAGCTGAAGGTGTGAGGAACTGTTTTTTCTGCGTGGCTTTCTCCTGTCTAATTCTTAGCCTGGCAACCTTTTAACTTCTGGCCTCCCTGGATTCCCGGCTTCATCCCCTCAACCTCGTGGGCTTGGCCTATGTTATGCTTCTCTGCACTGGGGCCTGAAACTCTCCCTGGGCAATAAGCTGGACAGTTTGAGGGCTTACTTTGTTTCTTTCCCACAGTTCAGGGATCACTATCTTTTGTTGCCTGATGTTCACTGTCTAGAAAAATCATTTTTCACATAGTATTTTTTCCATTGTTTTAGTCATTTCAGGTGGTAAGATAAATCTCTTCACTGTTACTGCCTCTTGGCTGGACGTGCAGTTCTTCAGAAACCTAATAACTTCAGATGGCAAGTGATATTTGTATTTTATTATATTAAAAATAGATAAAAATAGTATAAAACACCCTGTAAACAAAGTTGAAAGATGACAAACTAAGAAAAGTATTTGTAATTATTTGTGCCCTATTGTGGGTTAGTAATTCCAATTTATAGGTAGCTCTTGTAAATCAATAAGAAAAAGATCAACAATATCAACAGAAAAATGGAAAAAAGGTAATTGGTAATTTTTTTTTTGTTTTGAGATAATGGGTCGTTGGTCAAAGAAGAAATGGAAGTGACCAGTAAATACATGAAAATATTTTCTGTCTCAGTGCTAATCAAAGAGATACTAATTGACTAAGAAACACTACGTTTCACCTATCATATTGTCAAGGAAAAAACATGCCATGCCTGGGTAGCAGAACGGTACTAATAGCTTTAGGTGAGAATGTAAATTGTCATAGTCTTTCTGGAATGCAATGTGGTAGTATGTCTGAAAAATTTAAAAAGCTACCTGTTTTAGCAATTCTAAATCTAGAAACTTATTCTAGCAAATAATTCCATAAGTTTGTAAAAAAGATGTATTGTAGAATTATTTATAAAATCTGGAAATACTAGAATGTCAATTTTTAGTTAGTTAATCTTTGTATACATATTTTTCATTATTTTTAAATTTTACAGTAAGTATCTTTCCAATTTTTGCAATTATTTCCTCAATTGTTAAATATACATATATACATTTAAGATAACACTATTCTGCTATAAACAATGAGGTAGATATATATTTATTGACACAAAAAGATGTCTTCAATACATTAAGTAAAAAAGGAAGGTATAATCTAATTTATATATATATATAGGTGATACCACGGGAAATGTACACGCATACAAACACACACTATTTCTCTGGAAGGGAGAATTACAGGTGAGTTTTATATTCCAGGTTTTGTTCCTACATTTTTAAATTTTTCAAAATAATGGGCATGTATAGCTTTTACAGTGAGAAACAAACAAACAAACCTGACAGAAAGCCCACAGAGAAACCTAGACAGTTCCAAGACACTAGGCTGTAAATTGGAGGTGAGGTCTGTGATTTGCCTGTGGAAAGGTCTGGGAGGTAGAAAAGTCAGGCCCCCAGTTTGAATCCTTTTATGTGTGGGGTGACCTTGGGCAAGTTATTGAACACCTTTGTTTTTAATAGTTGATTAAAGTCATTATTTTCAAATTGCAATATATCATACAATTACTGTATTTGTCACAGGTAAAATACTCAGCAAAGTGTAGTTTATTCTTTAAAATTATAATTTTAAAAAGTAAAATAAGGGATAAGAATAGTTTATATCAGGCATAAAATATACTTGGATGATGGGATGCATTTATTATTATCGTGGTGCAATTAGCAATTACTGATTATCTCTATGAGAGCTACCATCTTTGATTTCAGTGAAGCTCAACTTTTGTCTAAAATGTGCAGAGAATCACAGAGTATTTTGTTTCTTTTTTTTCTTTTTTAACCGGGAGTGGTGTCTGTTCTTGCAGCCAGTATTTCTTCTTGTCTTATCATCTTTCCTGCGTGTGTCACAGCCCACCAGGGCTCCTGCTTGGTTCCTTCTGGCTGGGGAAGGATGGCTTTAGGCAGGAGGTGCGAGGCTTATGTCACTGCTGAAGAAGTCAGGGGAGTGACTTGGTGCCCTTCCTAATGAGGATCTCTCAGCCTTCTCTGTTTCTAACCACTCCTTCATTCCTGGAGATAGGCTGGCTCTGAAGAACAAGAGGATCTTTGTGTTTTCAAAACAAGGTATATTTCTGTAGCAGGAAAGTTAATAGATGGTAATCATCTTGAACTTCTAAAATAAAGTCATTTCCTTGCCCTGTGTACCCTTATGACGGCCCAACTCTTGAGACTTCGCAGAGGCAATCTGTCAGATTCTTTCCTTTGCCTTAATATAGTTTCTTGCCACTAATGTACAATGGGCACCAAGGTTTACTACCAAGGATGTTACTAATCTTTCAAATGAAAACACAGCATACCAGCTATCATGTGGGTATCATTTCACAGTCAAATAAAGACTCATACAGCATCAGTTCTACAGTCTGTCTGGGTTTGGAACATTTTTATGCACTGCTGTGAGAAAGCCAGGTGCACTCACACATCTGTTTCTAAGATTTGTCTGTTTTGTCAGATGATTTGGGTTTAACATTTTTGCAGATGTCAATTTCAGCCTTTTTTTTTGGATATTAGTAGAGCAGCTTAAAAGTTAGCTCTTGGAAGTCTAACTTTATATTTACTTCAAGAACAACTTAAATCTCACAACGTATTTTATCTCTCAGATGTGTTTCCTGTGGAATCACAATGTGGAACCTCTCCCTGTCGGAATATTTCTGCTTCAGTACCTCACAACCTTTTCCAGTCTGTGTGATCAACACTGCTTTGCAATTTCTCTTGCTGCTCTCCCGCTCCTTGGCTTCCCCATTGTTGTGTTTCCCCGATGAGTGTCTGTGCCAGGCTGTCAAGGGGAAGGGTCTCCAGGTTGTGGACTAACTAGGCCAGCTGTATTATCGAAGACTTGAGAGCTTGTAATGGGGCCTATCTATCCAAAATATTACAAAGTTTGTTTGCTGATATTAGCATTTTAGTGAGAAGTGTGAGCTGGCCTGGTAACTTAGTTTTGTATTCTAAAGTAAAAGTTCTATAAGCATATTATATAGGCTAATGTCCTTACTTAAAACAATCACTAGTAATTCCATATACTTTCATATAGTGCTCTACCACATCCCACTGCTATTTTTTCTGTAAAATCATCCGATCAAATAATATCTTCTGTCTTTTAATTACTGTTTCATGTGCCTAATATTATATATATCTTTTCTTAAACTACCTTTAAAGAAATACAAAGGGATACCTATGAATTACCCACAAAGAAATATTTCTGAGTTACCTCAAGGTTGATGTAAAGTAGTTCTACTTACTTAGTAGTTGTGTATGCTTTTTGAAGAAGTAATACATTTTGTTTTTAAATTTAGCAAAAGTAAATCCCCTGCAAAATTATATCTCCCATAAATTCGCTGCTAGTTTATATCTAAAATATCTTAGACCAAGGACTTCTTAGACCGAGGTCAAGATGGTGGTACAAGCAAACTAGGCTCACGTCTTTGCTCAACCACATCAAAATTACAACTAAAATATAGAGCAATTAGCACTCACAACTGTTAGAAATCAAGTTGAATAGAAGTCTGACGACTACAGAATTAAAGAAAGCATATCCATCCAGACTGGTAGGAGGGGTGCAGATGTAGAACTGGCTGGTCCCTCACCCGCATGTGGTGAATAAATTTTTGGGAGGGATACCTTGAGAGTGAGGAGTTCCAGCCCCACACCAGGCCCTCAGCCCAGGGTTCCAGTGTCAGGAAGATAAGTCCCCACAACTTTTCTGGCTGCAAAAACCTGTGGGGATTGAATCAGTGGAAGAAACTTCTGGAGCCCTAAGCATTTCCTCTTAAAGAACCCACACATGGACTTATGTAACTCAGACTCACTCCCTCTGAGGTCCAGCACCAGGGTAGTAGCTGAAAAGCACCAGTGGTATATAGGGATAAACGGAATTGTCTAGCATCAAGTCAAGCAGAGGCCATTGTCTCTTTTCTAAACCCTCCCCCCACACGGCCACAGAGCCACAGAACCAGCAAACTGGTGCCATACCTGAGACTCCATCAACCTAGCTAACACTGTTTGAACTGCCTTGGAGATCCCCACAGACTCTGCACCACCCAACTTAATGTGCTCAACTCAAACAGCATAAAAAGATCCAGTCAGAAACAAAGTATACACAAATTGAAATAAAGAACAATTTATAGGAAAGCAACAGCAGAGTGGACAAAGCTGAGAATCAAATGAATGATCTGGAACATAAGGAAGCAAAAAAACAACCAAAAAAGAATAAAAAAAAATGAGGATAGTGTGAGCAGTTCCTGGGACAATTTCAAGCCGCCCAACATTCACATCATAGGAGCACCAGAAGGAGAAGAGAAAGAGCAAGAAATTGGAAATTTGTTTGAAAAAATAATGAAAGACAATTTTCCTAATTTGGTGAAGGAAATAGACATACAAGTCCAGGAAGCACAGAGAGTCCCAAACAAGATGGATGCGAATAGTCCCATTCCAAGACACATCCTAACTAAAATGCCAGAGGTTAAAGATAAAGAGAGAATCTTAAAACAACAAGAGAAAAGAAGTTAGTAACCTACAGGGGAGTTCTCACACATGCCACTGTCAAAGATATCATTTAGAATCATAAGATAAAGAGCTTCCCAGACAAGAAAAAAATAAAGGAGTTCATCATCACCAAATCATTATTATATG